>NC_141154.1:26000880-26283380 GCF_053477565.2 Lygodium microphyllum
ATTGTAAAAGAGCGTCGGGCTCTCATCTGTGCAATTTGTAAATGTAGACGGGCGGTGGAAAGGAAGCTAGGAAGATAGAATGACAATGGAAAAAAGGGCCTAGGCTATGGCCGGCCATGTAAAAAAGGGAAAAAGGGGATGACCGCCCAAAAGGGATTTAGGGTTTTGTATATAAAGTTGAAAAGTGAATGAGAAGCTCATTCTTGTATGTGGCCAAAAGTAGCTCTCATCTTATTCTTCTTCTTCTTCTTCTTCTTCTTGCTTGCTTGAGCTTGTGCTTGAGAGAGGGAGTGTGAGAGTGTGAGGGAGTGAGTGTGTGAGGGTGAGGGACCGAGGAGGAGAAGCTCTCCATCTTCTCCTCTCTTCTTCTCTTCTCTTCTTTTCTCTTCTCTTCTCTTGCTCACGGCAATGGAGCTTGGAGCGTGGAGCTTGAGGATGGAGCTTCTTGAAGCTTGCACTTGGATCGTGGAGCTACCGGAGTGCGCGGGAGAGGAGTTAACTCGGACGGCATGGAGGTAAGCTCACTACACCCGTAGATATGGATGGTGCGTCAGCTATGTGAGAGGTAGCCATTAGTGCTCGGCTTGGAACGCTTGAAGCAATAAGCGGTCCGTGGGTCTTGGCGATTGAGCGAAGGCTCCCACATTTTGGTTCCATTGCTGGGACCAACGGATTCAAGCCTTGAGCACTTGCACGCTTCGAATCAAGCATCAAAGTAAGGGTTTTCCCGAACCGATGCTTGAGATAGGTAGAAAGTGAGGGGGTTGAAGATAGTATTTGATCTCCTTGGCAAGTAGGTTTTTTGTTTTGTTTGAGGTTTATGTTGTGAGATGGAGTAGTGTAGGTATTTACTTTGTGATTTGGATGCATTAGAGTAGGAGAAAACAAAGAAAAACAAAGAAAATCAGCATTAGGGTTTCTGTTGTCAAAACAGGGAGAGAGGATTTGATTTGCTTGCCGATTTGCATTTTGGAGTTTATTGGCTATTCCAAGTATATACAACTCTTCCCCTCCATCCATAGCTTTGATCTGGAGATATGTATGGCAGGCCGTGACCTGAATCGTGTGATTCGGGCGATTTATCATCGCGCCGGCAAAAAACGCGCCGTGCTCGATGTGTCCGAGTGACGACGATTCTGGGCCAAGTCCCAGAATCGGCCCTCGTCCCACTACCACTCGGACCACTTGACTCGGCCCACCTGATTCGGCCCTCGGCCCGCCTCGGCCTAGCCGACTCGGCCCAAAAACTCATTCGGCCCGTCCGAGCAACCCACTCAGCCCTCGAACATCCAAATTCGAACTGGCTGAATTTGACATTCGAACCAATCACATTCGGCCCTTTCTACTCAGCCCTTGGACGGGTCCGAATCGAGCATTCGGCCCCTGTAATTCGGACCTGTTGGGCCGAATTTAGATTTTCTCAAATTTTAACCTGAAGACAGTGAAATTAACCGAGAAACCATACATAGCCAAAACCATATCATAGATCGATCACTGGGCTGAAACTTAGAGCAAGTAGTTCAAAATTTGGCTATAAACAGTCCTCCAAATTGCGTATGGTGTTTACCGTAACGGCCCTGCGGGCCAGGGGGGACTGCCCCCCTCAGACCCCCGCAGAGGGGGCTCTACTCCCTCCGCACCTCCCCCAAGTAGATTGGAGAGAAAACGTGCGCCGTGATAGGTCTTCCAAATTGGACCCTAGCGAAGTAATGGCTCTACACAAGCATGGATTCTCACTTGCAAAAGAGCAGCCAAAAGCCCATACCCGAATAGAGACAAACAGAGACCCTAGAACCTCAATGGGCCAATCTAGCCATCAAGGGAAAAAAGGCTACACCACGAGAACACAAAGACATTGTGTTCATACCATGTCTAGTCAGAGTGAAATGCAACATCAGCAAGCTATAAAGGCCAAGATGACTAGACATGACACTCTTGACGAGAGATGTACCTTGAGCAACACTGCACAGACAACCCAAGACGTTGGTGGAGAATCCACGTCTGGTCATGCAAGTGGGGACTCAAGGGCATTTGTTAGAAGGCTTAAATTTACAAGCCAAGACCTGGAAGATGAAGACATAGTACCACCTGCTTATCTTAGGGTCAAACTCACCGCAGAAAGAGACCATAGTGTTGATGCTCTCATTGATGAAGGAGCGGATTTCAATATCTTGACTTACGAAGCATGGACTCTACTAGGTCAACCAGAGCTTAAACGGACAGATGCAACTCTTAACCCTTACGGGGAACACCCACAAGCACTTCTAGGGAAGTGCAGAATCCTTGTAACTATTGAAACAGAAAGCTTGCCAGTCCTATTCTATGTTCCTCCAAATAGCGAGAATTGTGGAAAGGAAATCCTCCTAGGAAGGCCCTTCAAAAAGGCAACGAAGTGTGAAGCTGACTATATAGCATAGAGGATACACCTAACACTACCAGGTGTGAGGATAATCACGACTTTTAGCAAGGGTGACCTCACCAAACCTCGAGGGAAGGGAAAGGAGCATTCTAACATACCAAGCAAGCCTAGTAATGAGAGCAAGGAGTTGTTCAAAGAGTGAATACAAGCACAGGTCGAACAACGAGAACCAGTGATTGAGTGAGGCCATGCCGGATATAAGAAGGTCAAGAGACAATGCCAAGGACAGGCTGTGGATTTACAAATATCGTAGAAGACCCCAAAAGAAACCCAAGCCTTATAGACGAAGGCATCAATGGAGGGTCAGCACAACGCCACGATGGATATCCAAAGCGTTGCTATGTGCTCAAGGGTATTACGCAGGAAACCGATGGATTTGGGTGCCAAATCCCCTACTACACCACCTCTATCAGCTGAAGGCTAGAGTGCATCAAAAGCAACGAAGCACAGGAGAAAATCTAAGAGAAACTCTAGGTCTCGAGGCAAGAAACCAGACATGAGTGTTCGAAAGAAAGAGCCTCAACCTAGCATGCTTAATAAGCAGATGTCATATGTAACCATTGAGCATGCACCAAAGCCATTAGTGCCCAATGAGCCTTTGATTTCCCAAGGGGAGAACAAACATCATGGGCACAACATTGCTCATGGCAAGGCTACTCGCTCAACAAAGCAAATGGCACAATCATCTAATAGCCTTGAGAAAATCACTTAGCTAGTGCCACGTCCACCTAGGAGTCCTAGATCTCCTACGCCCTCTTCTCCCAAACAGACACAGGAAGCACTACAGCAGTTTTCAAGGGCGACTGCTCAATTTCAATCTCTATCTCCATCTAGGCTTCCAACCGTCAAAGAGGTGGGACATGATGCCATCTGTAGCTCTCGACCCAAGGATATGCCTGAGCCACCTAATGCGACTAGATCAGCTCATGTTCGATCTACACAAATGAGTGCTCAAAGGCCAACAAAAGACACAACCACTTCTGATCGCCCTAGGGACTTGACACCGCAATCCACCAAGGGTAACCAGCCCACTAAACTAGTTGCTACTACTTCCAATCAGGGATCACAGCAGTCACAGCCCTTGGCTGTGACAATGCCCCTTGTGGAACATGTCCTTAGAAGTTTACCTGTGGAGGAGGTGTCACAACCAACTTCCTCGACAACTCCAGCATTTTCAAAGTGCCTAAAGCCTAGGCTGGAGGAGTTACATGCAAGGGAGTTGGCTAAAGAGCTAGACTCCCTGAAAAGGGAGGCAGTTGTGCCCTCACAGCTTGGTAAGGCTATTCAGCAGGCCACGATTGTGTCCCATGAGGACACACTAGAAAAGGGAAATGCTGAGGCCCAACCAAGCACATCAGCGGTCGACCTAGCCCAAGGTCTTGAGCCATTAGATGCACCTGCGCTGACCAAGAAAAAGAGGAGAAAGCAATGAAGACAACAACAATCACAGGTGGTTGTGGACCCCAAGAATATTGAGACGAAGAGCGTCGGAGAGCCGATGAATAACGCATCGAGTCTATCCATCAATGAACCCATTAATGCCTCTCCTAATAGCGGTGAAACCTTAGACACATCCGTGTGTTCTGAAAAATCAAAGCAGCTGTTACCATCAATAGTTGCTTGCAACACTCTATCCACTGATAATAGAACTCGCATTGACCAATCAAGAGTGGATACAATGTCATCACAACAAGGTGACAAATCCATACCAGTCACATCCGAGAAGAACCATGACAAAATAGCAACAAAACCTCAAGAGAAACATGAGAACCCCAAGAGCATAAGAAATCCTAGCGTTGACCAATCTTGCTCATCTAGGCCTGAGCCTCCAGCTATGCTAAAGCCTAAGGAAACTCCTAGAACCTTGCATGAGATGGCGACCGAGAAAGCCCTCGTTGAACATAGAAGTATCGCAGAATGCTTAACTGAGTTGGATGCTAAGCTCAAAGTGGTCACATGTGTCTACGTCCTTGCGGACATGGGCATAATCCCCAAGGAGCAGCTTGGAGATTACTTGTCCTTTCCTCTATCATGGGAAGAGCAAGAACATCTTAACGAGCAATACGACAGGCTCCTGCATGAACGCATGCGACTCATCTCTGACGAGGAGGCTGACGAACTGCGCTTAACCGTCACGTTCAATGAAGTGCTCTGCCGACCGAATCTCATAGACATAGAGCAACTAAAGCGACTGTCAGTAGGCCAAAGTCAATTTGAGTAGCATTGGTGCGAAAGCCGCGTTGTAATGGCCGAACTATGGGCTCAGATCATGACAGTCTCAGAGGAGCGATTGGCCAAATGGCGGCGGTCTCAAAGAGACCCAACCTATGTGGCACCAACTTCCCTTCGAGTACTGACTGCCATTCAGGGTACGGACTTAGTTGGAACTAGCCAAGAGAATGCTCTATTTGATAAGGTTCTCACTGAGGAGGAGTTACATATTGCCAGTAGACTCAGACAAGGTTCCATGCTACTCGATGTGGCAAAATATCTATCGGTATTGAGTAAGCTACCATGAATACTAGATGCGTGTGCCATGCTCTAGTACAACCCTGAGTTCTACAATTGGTTTCTATCCTCGTGAGATGACATGGATTCGTATCTGTATATATATAGATGTATATATAAACAATGATTTTTGTGTCACCCTGTATAGATACTATCAACACACACAAGCAATGATAGTCAAGCGCAGGGAGAAGAGTTGGGTTTGACAGGCTAAGCTCCTCAGGTCCTCCTCTCATCACACTTTAAAAAAGTCGTGTGACCATTCCCACTTCCAAGTGAAGGGCATGCAACCCTCATTACCGCCATAGGAAGCCTTGACCAACGACTCTGATGGTGTAGATGGGGTACCGTCCCTTTCTATACACCTTTCCCCCTTTCTGGTCTATCCTTCCGAGGAGGAGCCCTGCCTAAATCCATGACCGCCAACCGATGTAACTCGCTGTGAACCAAGATCTGTAAATGGCAGGAGGCTAAATATACATCACGGGGACCATCCCTCTGCAACAAGCACCGCATGCCCTACCCCTCCCCTTCTCATCCTATGCACTTGATAACCTGCACTATAATCCCTTACCTATGAATGGTCTTATCATTTGATAAATCCTAATCCTTGATTTGCATCTTACAGGTCCCCCGCGAGGAAAACATAGAGGAACCAAGGGCAGCTAGCTTGCAAGGACGCTCTCCGCAGCCGACAGGAACATGCAGCACACGCCCCTCCGCCAGTGCACTACGTGCCCACTCTTAAAAGGTACGCCAAGAAACACGGCCCCAAGTGACACCACCCCGGACGAAGGCCAAAGAATCCGCGGGCCAGGGGAGCGGACGCTCAGGGAGGCACACAAAATGTGGCAATGCCAATTGCACAGACCCCCAATGCATGCTCGGGAACCAGGTGCTCACGAAGTGACAAGGCGGCCAAGGATAGGGCAGAATTTAATGAATTGTTTAAAGACATTCTGGAAACGGTAGCGGCCCGGGACTACACCATTCATGTCCCAGTCGACATGTTCCATGCCCAGCCTCACGGGAACCCCGCACTAGCACCGCCCCGGTTGCCTAGCCAACCGGACTCACCCCGCCTCGTACCTATCGACTAAATCCCTATGATGTGCAAGTAGCTCGACAAGTTAGCATGCCAGAACATTTTGTTTTTGATGAGTAAAGGGGCAAGATCCCCACTTGTACACATTCCCATTACTTCTCGTTAATGTATGCGACCTTAACAAGCAATGAAATATGCATCCCAATAGACATCATAGAATTCTGACAAATTATGTCTTATCATGATTGCATTTGTTCGATGCACTTAACACAAGCGAGCATATACTCTCATGAAGTGACAAGTGGATGCAGGATGATACAGGTCTTTGTGCAACAGTGTTCAATGCCCAATCACCGCAAGACCATCGACCCCACAAGGAGCCACGGCAAAGCCACGCTGCCGAGAGCACGAATCACCCTTGCTGACCGCCCACATCGCATGGCCCAAAGCACATTCATGGGCCACGCTCCCTTTCTGGGTCAAGCTCTATAGTTGGCTCACGGCAGTCGTTACCTCAATCGTACCAACATTGCATGTGTCGCAAGGAGGTTTGCAATATCTCAAGTGTGTCTCCCCATCTCAACAACTGCTTCTCTAACAACGAGGCTAGGGCACAATCATCATTGTACTATCCATTTCCTGAGCCTTCGAAGCTTGAAATTTTCCAACCCATTGAAAGGCTGATAACCTCAATATATTGTAATGGTTGTACTCAGGCAAGTCCGGAAAAAAAAAAGCACAAGAAAAAGAAAGAAAAAAAGAAAAAAAGAAAAAAAAAGAAAAAAATAAAGAAAAAAAGAAAAAATAATAAACAAAAGAAAAGAAAAAAAAAAGAAACGAATGAAAAGATAAGAAGCACCCACGATCACAGCACAGCACCTAGGGGTCCTCAAATTAGGTACATCTAGTGACCTTGGTCGACTGGCTTCGTCCCTAGTCCCCTAGCCCTTTACCATCACTCACAATTGTTCAGGGCACATCAAGGGTAGGACATACCTGGGGAGCTTGTCTCGCCTATGGTCAGACCTGTCACCCTGACCAAAAGTACACCGTACTCATCAAGCAAGTCCAATAGTTTCTAGCTACTGAAAGTGCGGTGTCCTTGTATTCAATTATGCTACATCGTGCAGTCACAATGCAAAGGATGTCTCATATACCTTCACGTATACTTCTTCTTCACATGGACAACTTTGCTTCATCCACGCATTGTTATGAGAAACTAGCCCATGGTCTTCTAACTACGTAATATCTAAGTATGCACGAGCACTCACATAATATCTGCACCGAAGTATATCCACAGTTTGGGTCCTCAAGTGCAGAACAATACTCTAGGCTTGCTTAGAGTTTGACTTGTCTCCCAAACTAATCAAAATATGTCTTGTGCACGATAAGAAGACTAGCACTACCCCTTAAGGAGAGACCACATGTGAGGTTTTCCAATTGCAAGTATAAGGTGTTGTTCGCTCTTCATCAACACTCAACTCTGAATGCTTATCCCTTACCATCCGACAAGCCCGCAAAGAATCGTCATGTGCAGAATCCCCAACAAACCAACACTTGTGTTGGCCATCAATGCGACTTGTGTTGGCCATCAATGCGACTTGTGCTGGCCATCAATGCGATCCCCAACATAGAATAGCCCTACCACCAACTCCAACAACCTTCCACTAGCTACCTTGGCCACCAACAGGCCCCCAGGACCTTCTGCCACACCACCACCAACACTCCTCCACGGAAACCACAGGTATCCTTGTCACCCACGTCTTCGGTGCATGCTATAGCCTGCTACCTACGACGGTGAGTGCCATGGGACTGGCACTCGTCTAGGAGGGGGATAATGTTACTAGTATACCTCTCCTCTAGAGTCATCCCATGTATTGCTGCAGTGGGAGTCCTGTTCACTGCAAAGAGTAATCAATAAAGATGCACTTCTCAGCTTTTGGATCCAACTTGGATCTCAACTTGTCTGGCACATGAACATAGGCAATGGAGCAAAAAATTTTCAAATGAGAAATATATGGTTTCCTACTAGTATACCTCTCCTCTGGAGTCATCCCATGTATTGCTGCAGTGGGAGTCCTGTTCATTATGTAGACTGTTGTAGCAACTGCTTCAGCCTAGTAAACATCTGGCAAGTCTTTTTCGTTGAGCATGGCACGAGATACCTCTCCAATATGCATGTTTTTTCTTTCTGCAATTCCATTTTGTTGTGGGGTATGACTGCATGAATATTGTTGCTTTATGCCATGCTCCTGCAGGAACCTTACAAACTCATTTGACAGGTACTCTCCCCCTCCATCTGACCTTAGGCATTTTATTTGCATGCATGTTTCTTTTTCAACCATAGCTTTAAGAGTTTTGAAATGCCCAAACACTTCACTTTTCTTTTTCATAAAATACACCCAAATTTTTATGCTATAATCATCAATAAAAGTGACAAAATAATGACAGCCTCCAATAGATGCAGCTTTAGTAGTCCACACATCAAAGTGGATTAATTCCAATGGCTTCTTACTCTCTTGAACATGTCTAGGAAATGGTTTCCTTGCTTGTTTTCCAAATTGACAAGCTTCACATACCTTATGCATTTCTGCAACCTTGAATTTAGGCAATCCTGCAACAATATTTTGGGCTTGCATTGATTTAAGTCATTGTACATTAACATGACCAATGCGTTTATGCTAGATATCAATATCTGCAATTACACTGGTCCCATGTGCAAACATTGTTGCACTCAATTCAGGCATGTCTGCATCCAACGTAAACATTCTGCCCTTCTTCTTTCCTTTTGCTATCAAGCGACCTTTATTTTTCATATCCTCAACAAAGCATCCATGAGGATTAAATCTGACCTACAAGCCCTGCTCAACCATTTGACCAACAGAAACTAGGTTTTTGGTGATATTCGGGACATGAAATACATCCGACAGGTATTTCTTTTTCCCATCCTACATAGACAAATGAATTTTTCCAATCTGCACAATAAGATGTGCAGTATCATCACTAGTCTTCACAAATCCTGGTTTTTCCATTTTCCTTGCATCCTACATCCATTCTACATGACCTATCATGTGGTTTGATGCACCTGAGTCAACATACCATACATCGTTGCTTTCTTCTACACTTGTCACAAAATTGGTCATGTGCTACACCATAAACAAATGCTCATTTCTGTCATCACCCTGTCTACTAGAAAATGCATAATTCCCTTATTGCAATTTTCCATTCATGATTTCATTCTGCTTTTTATAGCAATCTTTAGCCATATGACCCATTTTACCATAGTAGTAGCATTCAACATTGTTGTTTGCATTTTGGCCTCTTTGCCATCCACCACAACCTCTTTGGCTCCCCCTGCCTCTAGAGTTACCACATCCTCCTCCATAGAACTGGTTTTCTTGAGTTTGCTGCATATTCTGATTTCTACCATGACCTCCAGATCGGCCTCCTCTATCTCTGCCTCTACCTCTTCCAGCATTTGATTAGAAGACAGCTTCTTTTGAAGTTCCTCCTGAAGAAGATGCACCACCATTTCTCTACTCCTCAGAAATTAGAAGATCAATCAACTCCTCAAAATCAAGAAATCTTTCATGGACGGAAATGGATGTTCGGAACTGTGCATAATCCTTTCCTAGACCATTCAAGGTCACAGAAACTAAATCATCATCTTCCACTGGCGACCCAATGGAAGCAAGTGCATCTGCAATCTTCTTCACCTTCATGTGGTAGTCATTGATGCTCATACTTTCTCTTTGCACATTGTGCAAATCTTGCTTGAGCTGCATTTTCCTGGCTTGCGTATTTGTGCTATACATTTTTGACAAAGTATCCCATGCCTCCTTTGGCATACTTACATCCTGAATATGCACAATCATAGAGTCTGAAATACTGATAGACAGCCAATACATAACTTTTTTGGCTCTCTCATGCCATCCTTTAAATGCCTGCATTTGTTGTTGATTGGGAACATCACGAAGAACTGGTTCTTCTTCGTTTCTTGCAACGAATTCCCAATATCCTTTTCCCATAAGGAAATTCGTCATTCTAAACTTCCATGCTTGGAAGTTATTCTTGTCAAGCTTTTCAGTGACAATCTGTGAAAGAGAACCAGACACCATTACAGAACACTGCAAAAAATTCTGTCACTGCAAAAAACACAGCTTCAGCCTCACAAGGGCAAATCTGCAAAACTAACGAAAGTGGTATTTGACCACACAATCACTTCCTAGTGACGATTTTGCATCAACAAGCAACAAGGATGATTCTGTAACTCTCAATGTTTCTGTGCTGCACAAGCATATGATGCAATTTCTACTGTAACTTTTCACCGGCCTATAGAACAGTGGTCGTGTTAGAGATGTGGGATCTAGAGCATGGTAGAGGCCGAAGCTATGGAGGATGGAAGATAAAGAGAGAACTCATGTTGACATGACAATGTAGACAAGACTGTAACACAAGTGAATTAGGTTTCAAGATTGAGACTTGAACTCATAAACACATTCTTGTGTAGGACTGACAATGACACAGACACTTGATAAAAAGAGACAAGTACTATTGCATTATCATCATATATGAAAGTGATAGTCAAGTACATCATTTTATAGGATTGCTTGGTAGCACACTACATCCACTGTGCCTATGGGATCAATCTCTCTTCCTAGAATGAACTGCATCTCCCTAGCCTAGCTATTCCATACAAAGGAGCATACATAGGGTGTGATTGGCAGATTCTCAACACCCCTCCTCAATCACAACCTGAAAGTACAAAGTGTGTAGAGGCTTTAGTGAGAGCAACACCTGCAAAGTGTGGGCATACCATAGACATGGCAAAACACCAGAGGCTGTCGCAAAAAAGGCTAAGTGTGGGTACCATAAACATGGTGGACATCCAAAGGCTATAACAGGGGCCTCACAAAGTATACAGAGGCTGTAGTACAAGGCTACATGAGGAGTTTTTACAAGCTTATGAAAGGAATATTAAGGCAGGTACAATGCTTTTAAAACAAAAAATGAGAGACAAGGACTGATAGGCCCTTGTGGTCTTTTTCAGCATCTACTATTTCTTTGTCAGCATGGAGAATCTTCTTGTCTTTCTTCCTTTGCTCTTTGATCTTATGGTCTTCTTGGTCAGGTTCCCCATGGACTTTGCTTGCTGCTTCAGTCTTCATGTCTATGTCCCCCTCAAGTAAAGACATCTCATTCTTTTTTAGTGTTTGTATGATGACCAAGGTAATTGGAGTGTCCTCAAAGTCTTCAGATGGAATCATTGATTGCACTTGAGTGTAGGCAGCTCCATCATTACCTACAAGTGATGCAAACAAGACTTCTATGTTGCTGTGATGTACTTGAGTGTAGGCAGCTCCATCATTACCTGCAAGTGATGCAAACAAGACTTCTATGTTGCTTTGCATTAAGATCTTCTTATTCGTCCATTGTCATGACCAAGGATGAGTAGCAAATCAACTCCATAATTTTGAGATTTTATCAGTGGAAGAGGAGATTACAATGTGTCAAGAGACACAAGTAATGACAGTGTGAAAACACACTATGTCTGTGTTGATGTTGAGCTTGAATCTTCTTGTTCGAGGTCGTTCGGTCGTCCTTCAATCTTTCCAGGTCCTTTCCCTCCTTGATTTGGTGTTGGGATAGTAGATCAAAGTGGCAGTGGGTTGGCCCAGGTGGCAGGAGAGAGAAAATGATGATATTTTTGAGCTTTGATGAGAAAGGCTATGGCTGACAATTTAGGGTTTCAGACATGGGCCTGGTTTTTTGCAGATTGCAGGAGCTGTACTTGATGATTTTCAAAACTTTTTTTTATAGAAAGATAGCTTACTTCATGGGCTATCAAAGCCTTATAGTACTCGTCATGATTGCATCGCGCGCAAGGTAGTCAGAGTGACGAAATCAGATCAGGCACAGATCAGGACAGGCGCAGTCGATTTCTCCAATGCCGGGGCCAAAGAGCAACAATGTCATCAATTAATGTGATAGGGAGTTGCGCCTAATGTTGGAGAACATCTTCCAAGAAGAGGTCATAAGCTAATTTGACCTGTAGAGGGAGATCTCAAGCCTATATCAGAGGTATGTCCAGGCTGGCTATGGTGGCCACAGGACAGAAGCAATGAAGAATGAAAATGCTGGAGCTATAGGAGCCCAATGTCACTGATTGAGGTGTCAAAAGAACCTTTGGAAGTAGGGAAACACTTTTCCAGAAGGAAGCTCCAAGAGATTTGACCTGTGGAGTGAGATACAAGAGCTTGAAGCAGGCAAGGTGCAGGTTGGCTATGGTTGCTAAGGAAGGTCAAGTAGAGATGGAGGTGAGAAATGGAACCATGAGCTCGACTTGAGCTGACCTGAGGTTAAGATGAGCTGAGAGAGAGTAGAGGAGAGCTAAGCCATGCTCAGTTGCGCTCTGATACCATGTCAGAGATGCGGGATCTAGAGCATGGCAGAGGCAGAAGCTATGGAGGATGGAAGATAAAGAGAGAACTCATGTTGACATGACAATGTAGACAAGACTGTAACACAAGTGAATTAGGTTTCAAGATTGAAACTTGAACTCATAAACACATTCTTGTGTAGGACTGACAATGACACAGACACTTGATAGAAAGAGACAAGTACTATTGCATTATCATCATATATGAAAGTGATAGTCAAGTACATCATTTTATAGGATTGCTTGGTAGCACACTACATCCACTGTGCCTATGGGATCTGTCTCTCTTTCTAGAATGAACTGCATCTCCCTAGCCTAGCTGTTCCATACAAAGGGGCATACATAGGGTGTGATTGGAAGATTCTCAACAGGTCGCACAGCAAAAAACAGGGCCTTTTCCTGAGTGCGCGTGGAAAACTTCCGCCTCCAAAACGGGCCCCGAAATGGCCTCGAATCAAAAAAACAGGGCAATCAAGGGCTAAAGCCCTTACCCACAGCATATACTGCCCTCTTGCTACACCGCGAAAGGCATCTCAACCTGAGACAATGCACTCTTGCACTTTCTGGTTGTGCTACCTCTGCAGAGACTTGCTCCCAAACTCGAAAAATGAAAGCAACACTAGTCCTCTTACCAAAACACCGCGAACTTGGTTTGCTTTCTTGAGCTCCTTACCACGAACCAGGCTCTAATACCATGTCAAGATTGTGGGAGAGAAGGAAGGAGTCTCACTTGTAGCTTTCTCACTTACACAATGGGGGAATACACACAAAGGTTGGAGGCTGAAAACAGTTTTCCTCTTCTTAGTTGTGTAAGCCAAAAGAACTCTAGTACAGAGAAATAGAAGAACCCTATATATGGGTCTCAAACCAAACTCAATTAACTAAGGTGGCATACTAATTGAGCCACGAACTAGAGTAGATAAGGATAGCTGTCCTCTAGCTATTATTCATGGACGGTGTACCATACCAACCACATCTGTAGCTAACAAGTCGGTGACATAAATGCACAACGGTCGCCCTGGCACATCACGAGTGGAGCTCAATATCTCAACATGGAAAGGGCCTTTATGAGTTTATTTCAGATGAAGAAAAGGAGTCAGAGCTGGGTATCCCTCCCTGCAGATGAATTAAAGGCATGGAAAGAGTGGAATGCAAAAGACGAAAAGGTGATGTACTGTCTATCTACAGTCATTGATAATACTATGCTGGGACATATCAAGAATGCAGAAACTTCACATTCAACTTGTACAATTTTTGAGAACATGTTTTCAGTAAATACAAAGGCACCAAATATTCAACTCAAGCAAGAGTTGAATACATTGAAGAAAGGGAAAATGTCTATCAATGAGTATGTGTTGAAGGTGAGGAGCATTGCAAATGCTTTACCAGCAATTGATGCAATGCCTGATGATGATGATTTGGTTTCATCCACTTTGAGTGGACTCAATAATAAGAAAGCATGGAAATCATTTGTTACTTTAGTATACATATGGAAGCCATTTCCAAATTTTGATGAGTTGGTCTCTCTCATGATTACCTAATGCCAGGAGTCATATTCCACGGTGGATTTCGTGAGGTTTTGCAATGGATTCCGTAAAATTATATTCATTTGTCGAGGTTCGTACATAAGGTGGATTCCTTGTGCGAAAAGTTGATGGGGATGCCTGTCCTTTTCGAGCGTCACGTTAATTTAAAGTGTAAGTGGGTGATTCCGCAAAATACATATTTAAATTAATGGACGTTTATGAGTTTAGAGTGTGCACTCTTATTAAATTAAGGTTAGGATAGAGTTCCAACCTATTTATTTATTTTGTAGCTGAAGATTGCTAGGTATTCACTTTTTTCGATTTAATTTTATTATTTTCTAACAATTGTGAATGCTTCAGTTGATGTGTAAAGCAAGTGGCGGTGGCGCTGGGAAGCACTGGGCGATAGTGCGTGTATTCAAGTTATTTAGAAGAAATTATCATTTTTGGTGGACGCACGTCTTAGGCGTGGCACCAATATTTATTTTGACACACTTATTTACTGAAGCACTTGATATATATTTATTATTTTGTATGCACATGGGCGCACAGTTTAAATATTCATTATTGGTCATTGTATTTAGGCATAGCCCGACTCTTGGGATGCCCAACTGCTTTATTCTTTATTTGGACAAAAGCAAACACAAAAGCTAAAGTGTGCTAATTGTAAATTTGGGCTATTTTTTAGCTTGGAGATGAATAAAATATTAAATACATGCTTTGTGGAGCGCTCACACAAGGCATGGGGGGAGATTGTACCCAATGGCCTATTTTCTTCATGTCGTGCAAATCCTCTCTCTTGCTTTTTGAACTAAAGTAGAGTTCTTTTGTTCTTAGGGACCTTCCGGCACTCGCTACGTACACATATGGCATCCGATTTGCACACCAGTGATATCAAAGCGAAGCTGAGATCGAGGGCTTCCAATCGCTTACCATCTCGCGTGAAGGCGAAGCTCTTGGAACAAACAGGCTCTACAGTTAGTCTCGCGAAAATCCGTCAATACTAGCGCATTCCTAGTGGTGAAGAACACCCTGCTACACTATTGGGTCATGAAGGACCAGTCTCTGTTGGGGCAGAGGACCACCTGAGAAGATCCTTGTTAGAAATCAAGCTCACCGTCAGCGTGTCTTTATCTATGACCGACATCTATGACAGCTAGAGGGTGCAGCTGTCTACACGTGACTACATTAAATAAGTCGGATTAGTAGTCAGCTAGTGACCTGACTAGAGTTAGTCTGTCTAGTCTACACTTACACTAGGTCACTTTATCTTTGTATTGTGTGCTTTTCAGTTTGTGAGTGTGGAACATGAAGAAATGACTTTGAGAGCCTGAAGGCTCATGGATATGGTGTTTTCCTGTCTCTCTCTCCTCTTTGAACATGGTATCAAAGCTTTGCCAGGTTGAGCTCTCTGGAGCAGGAGGGAGTCAAGAAGACTTGAAGAAGCTGAAGAACAAGGTTTTTTGAAAACAAAACAGGCTGCCATTACTCTGTCAAGGTATGCATTTGCTCATTTTGGACTCTATGCTTTATCACAGTGGTTGAGGCCTTTCTGGGAGCCTTGGTGGGCATCTTTGAGCATATGTAAGTGATCATTGAGCCTCATGATGAGGAGGACCAGCTGTCAACCAGATCTGGAAATCAGCGTGAACTGCGCCTGTTGAGCTGGGTGGACTGCAACCTGTCAAACTTCAATGGGGCACTTGGGCAAGACTCATAGGGCATGTATGCTCACTCTTGAAGGTATCTGAAGTGTACAAGAGGTAAATGCTTGTGTGGGAGCTCTGTTATGAGCTGGAGTAACAGACACAGATCTGTAATCAGTTCTGAACTGCTGTAAACATGAATGGACAGCATGCATTCAGTCATTATTGATATATGGGAACCTTGTACTACACTTAGAAGGCATCTTGGAGCACAAGAATGTGTCAAAGCATGTATACATTGGATCAAATGTCTTGGAGCTGAGATTTATTGCTCAGAATACTCAGATTTGAAAATCATTGACAGGCTAAAAACTGTCATACACAGTCAATGACAAGCATTGTGTATTACTGAAGCAATACAGGTCATCTTGGGGGTTCCATCATCTATATGAACTGACCTATACATGCTGAATGTATGGAGGATTGAAGCAAGCAATGAGCATCATTGAAAACTGAATTCTGAAGCTGAAGTAAATGCAGTCACACTGTCTTGGTTAATTACAAATAGTTCATGAAGTTTATGCCATTGGTCAATGAAGACAGGTTGTCAATGCCTACTCAGATGCTCATGTATTGAACTTGCCACTACAAAGTAAATGTATGACATGATTGGAAGACATTTTGGAGCTGCTTGGAGCTTGTTATGCTAAATTTTGGTTGACTGCAACCTGCAACTAAATTTGTTGACACTTGTATGTGCTGGTTATGCACTGTTCTGTGCCTCTATGCTCATGTCTTGACTACCAAATGTACTAGCAGCTATCTGGAAGGTTTTGAAACATGTATGACATGATTTCCACTCAGTTTTGGACTTGAAATTGCTGCTGGTTACTCACAGTTTACAGTTTTCAGACTGCATGTATGTACCCTGGCAGTGAGGTTACAGAAGCTTAAGCTGAAGCAAACACATAGCTTATGTATTGACAGTTATACCTACAATTGAGACCACTTTTTTGTGGGTGGTTTTGGGGTGTTAGTGGGCTGAAATACCCTTTTTTTTTCTGCAATTTAGTGCAGAAAACTGTCATAAACTGTTACGGACTGAACTTGGTCAGTCATACTTATTGGTCTGCAGGGAGTCATGCACTTGATAGACAGTCTATTGCATCATGGCTAATGCACATGGGAGTGACAATATCACTCAGATAGTTGGAGAGAAGTTGGACAACAAGAACTTTGCATTATGGAAATTCAGAATGAAAAACTTTCTGGTTGGCAGAGGTTATTGGGATCTATGTACAGGAGATGAGGCTGCTCCTGCGTTGCCTACACACAATCCAACAAATGAACAGAAAAGAGCTTACAAGCTATGGAATGAAAGAGCATGCAAGGTGCTGCATTGGTTTTCTTTATGTATATCTGATGCTATGGTAATTCAAATCACTGGATGTGAGACTCCGAAGGATGCTTGGGACATACTGATGAAAAATTATGGTACCATGACACATGCAAGGAAGATCCAGTTGAAACAGCAGTTCAACAACATGTCTAGGAATGGCAAGAGCATCCAGGTGTATACCACGGAGATTAAGACCATAGTTGATCAACTTGCTACCATTGGCTCAAGTGTATCAGAAGATGATATGATTGCTGTTGCCTTGAATGGCTTAGGCAAAGAGTACAAGGCTTTTGACACTTCCATTTCTGTTAGAGAAGAGCCCCCTAGTTGAGAAGAGCTAGTTGCCTTGTTGCTGCATGAGGAAGTCAAACTTGGTTTGAATACAGGTTCCAGTGCATGTCAGAGTAGAGACACTGTGTTATACTCTAGCCAGTGTGGCAGAGGATCTAGAGGTCATGGTTCATTTCGAGGTCGTGTTGACACTCGTAATGCTTATGGACAGCAGCAACATCAAAGTAATTGGCATGGTGCAAATACACAAGGCCAGCATGGATCTGGCGGGTTTAGAGGCAGGGGGAGATCACCCCGAGGTAGAGGTGGTGGATCTGGTTCATGGCAGTCATCTGATCAGTCCAACAGGGACAAGGATTGCCATTATTGTGGCCGGTATGGGCATATTGCAAAGGATTGTTACAAGAAGCAGGGAGATATGAAAGCAAAGGGCACACAGTATGGGCACTATGCATCTTCCAGTGGTGCTCATGATGAGCCATTTGATAGACTCTTTGCCATGCAGCATGTATCTAAAAATGCATCGAGACATGATAGAGATGACACATGGTACGTCAAACCACATGACACCGCATGGAGAGTGGTATGATGAGATGGTTGCAGGTACACATGGTCATGTATGTATTGGGGATGACACCCAACATGACATAAAGCATAAAGGTATTGTTCCTCTTATGATGCCTGATGGCAAGAAGAAAGGCCTGTATGATGTATTACATGTACCGACCATAACAAAGAATCTGTTGTCTATGGGTCAAATGGTAGAACAGAATTTGCAAGTGAGGTTTAACAAAGATGGGTGTTTCATTGAGGAGTATGGAAATGGCTGCAAGTTAATTGCCAAGGGCAGAAGGGATGGCAAGATGTTTACATTAGACGTGACCATTCCGGGACTTAAGGCAGCCATGTTTGCTCATGATGAGAGTGCCATTCAGGATGTAGAGATTTGGCACAAGTGGATTGGACATGTCAATGTACAAAAGCTAAAATCTATGTAGCAGAAGGAAGTAGTACTTGGATTACCTAAATTCAAGTATAATGATTTTGGTCGTGTATGCCCTGCATGTTAGTTTGGGAAGCACGCATGGTTTCCTTTCATGAGACATGTAAAAAACAGCACTAGGCCTTTACAGTTGGTGCACTCTGATGTCTGGGGTCCTTCACATAATGCTTCTTTTGGCGGTGCACGGTATTATGTCTCATTCATTGATGATTTCAGCAGTACACTTGGCTTTATATTTTGAAGCATAAGGATGATGTGTTTGATGCATTCAAAGACTTCAAGAAGCATGCTGAAAATGAATTGGGCTGTTACATATCATGCTTGAGATCAGATGGAGGAGGTGAATATGTCTCAAATTACTTTGACAAGTATCTTGCTAAATATGGGATCAGAAGACAGCTCACATGTAGTTTTACACCACAACAAAACGGTGTTGTAGAGAGGAAAAACATGATTTTGATGGAGTCAGCTAGAGCTATGCTGAATGAAAAATGTCTGCTAAATGGTTATTGGGCTGAAGCAGTGATGACTACTGTCTATGTGCTGAATCAAACCCCTACAGCAGGGATTCATGATGTCACTTTGTATGAACGACTGTATGGTCATAAACCTGATATTTCGCACTTGAAGGTATTTGGCAGCATTGCATATGTGCATATACCGGATAAGAAGAGGAAGAAATTGGATCCTAAGGCAGTGAAATGTGTGTTTATAGGATATACACAGGAACGGAAAGCTTATAAGTATTATGTACCTTCTTCACATGCGACACTCATAAGCAGAGATGTGGTATTTGATGAGTTAGCATCCTGGTATGGGAATCCTGTTGCAGTGCCTACTGATGGCTCACCCAGTATGAGTCATGCTGAAAATACTCCTACAGAGAGTACTTCCATGAGTGGTCAGACAGGTGATGTATCATCTACAGTGAGTCCTTGGACAGGACGATTGCGAAGTCGCACTACTGCATCCACTAACAAGGATATGTCAGTGAGGGGGAGAACAGATAAGGGAAAAGAAAAGGTTTTTGAAGATGTAACAGGTCCACTCACTGCAGATTATGATTCATCTAGCAGTGACAGCTTAGACAGTGAATTGGGGATTCCGTCTGTTATGACGTTAGGTGCTAGGTAGAGCCGTTATGTGCCACCTCATGAGAGGCAAGCTCATAGTGAGCCACAGCTCAGGAGACCAGAGAGGGTCAGACGACCTGTTGACAGGTATACTTACACTGGATATTCAGCCCGTCATTATGCTTATATGACAAAAGTAACAGGTTTTAGAGAACCAAGTAAGTAACAGGAATACTTACACTGAATATTCCTCATCCATAGCTGAATATTCATAAAGGTATGTGCTGCTATGGATGAGGAATATTCAGCTTTGGCTGAAAATGGTATATGGGATTTGGTACAGTTGCCTGAGGGCAAAACGCCTATTGGATGCAAGTGGGTGTATAAGGTAAAATGTAAATCATATGGATCATTGGAAAGATATAAGGCCAGGCTGGTTGCAAAAGGATATGTGTAGCAGTATGGTCTTGATTATGAGGAGACTTTCAGCCCTGTAGCAAAGATGGCTACAGTGAGAACTGTGATTGCTTTGGCAGCAGCTAGAGGCTGGAAACTATGGTAGATGGACGTAAAGAATGCATTTCTCAATGGAGAATTACAGGAAGAGGTTTACATGGAATAGCCTGAAGGCTATGTACATCTAGAATTTCCAGCACATGTATGTCGGCTATATGGGTTTCTTTGTTTTGATGATTAAAAGAATGAAATAAAAGCTTGTTGATGTTACAAGATAGATTTTATTGCAAGAGAATTCCCTTTTTCTTGGTATTCCTCTTGGGACTCCATGTTTTTGGTGTGCAGCCGGGGAAGCTTGCCATCAACAAGCACCAGAAGAGGCTGAAATGAAGGAAATGGCATTGCCAAGATAGAATCCTTCTCAACCATACTGCTTCACATGCAGCAAAACAAGCTCCCTTGTACTCTGCTTCGGTAGAAGATAATGCCACTGTTGGCTGCTTCTTACTAATCCAAGAGAAAATTCCTGAACCCAAAGAAAAACAATAACCAAAAACTGACTTCCTGTCGCATCAGCAGTTATTTGCAGCAACATGGTTTCCGATTGGGAGATGTTGATCATACTCTGTTTGTGAAGAAGACAGATAGTGGCTATGTTTTCCTAGTTGTCTATGTTGATGACTTAATCATTATAGGAGATGATGAAAATGGGATTCTTGAAATAAAGACATGTTTACAGGTTGAGTTTAAGGTCAAGGACCTTGGAGAGCTGAAATATTTTTTGGGGATTGAGGTTGTCTCTACACCTCAAAGCATATGGCTGCTACAGAAGCAGTATGCTCATGACATGTTATAGAAATATGGTATGGCTGATTGCAAGCCTATGGATACGCCTTTAGAGCAGAATGTCAAGCTGCAGATTGATGTTGGGACAGAGATTGAGAATGTTACTATGTACAGACAAATGGTAGGCAGCTTGATCTATCTCACTATCACTAGACCTGACTTGAGTTATGTTGTGGGGCTGATCAGTCAGTTCATGCAGAAGCCTCGCAAACCACACTTGGATGCAATCAGTAGAATTCTGAGATATGTAAAGAGTACCACAGATCATGGGCTGTTTTATGCATATGGGAAACCCCTTGACTTGATGGGGTACACTGATGCTGACTGGGCTGGTTGCACATATGACAGGAGGTCAACCAGCAGCTATGCATTTGGATTGGGTAGTAGCATGATCAGTTGGCAGAGTAAGAAACAGCCTACAATTGCATTGTCCAGTACGGAATCAGAGTATCGTGGTGCGGCCTTAGCAGCCTCTAAAGCTAAGTGGTTACAGAAGTTATTGAATGACTTGGGAGTACACTTGGACAGCAAAGTCAAGCTGTACTGTGACAATTTGAGTAGTGTCATGTTAGCAAGCAATCCTGTTTATCATGCAAGATCAAAACACATTGAGGTTCACTACCATTTCATAAGGGAAATGGTTTTAGCAGATCAGATTGACTTGGAGCATGTGAAGACTGAAGACCAGGTAGCAAACATATTTACCAAATCACTTGGTAAAAATAAGTTCATTCACTTAGATAGCTACTTGGAGTGATGCAGATGATTTGAGTTTTGTTTTGAGATTGAGGGGGAGTGTTAGAAATCAAGCTCACCGTCAGTGTGTCTTTATCTATGACCGACATCTATGTGACAGCTAAAGTGTGCAACTGTCTACATGTGACTACATTAAATAAGTCAGGTTAGTAGTCAGATAGTGACCTGACTAGAGTTAGTCTGTCTAGTCTACACTTACACTAGGTCACTTTATCTTTGTATTGTGTGCTTTTCAGTTTGTGAGTGTGGAACATGAAGAAATGACTTTGAGAGTCAGAAGGCTCATGGATATGGTGTTTCCCTGTCTCTCTCTCCTCTTTGAACAATCCTTTGTAAGTCTCTTGGACATAACAGACATAGCAAAGAATAGAGAAGAAGCTTCATGAAGTTTAAGTTGATTAAGCTTAAAAAGCTTAAAAGAAAGCTTAAGCTCAAAAGTTCAATCGATTGTGGCGTAGCATGGACTCACGGTCGTCGACATTAGCCAGGACATGCCACCGACCTCAAAACGATTAATCAAAATCATTAAGCTTTCAAGCTTAAAGTTTCTAAGCTTTTCTAAAGCTTAAAACTTCCACTTTTTAATCTCCTACCTAATAGTTGTTCACATTGAACCTACCCCGAACCCGTTTTACACCTTAAGCAAGCCACTATTCACACCTGCGTTGTGACAAAGACGAATTCCAGCAAGTAGAGAATCATACGCAAACTATATGGAAGATATATCCACTTGGAAGAAGGCCGACATCAATTTTCATAACCGCAGAGAATAAAGATTGCTAAAAAGCCATTTAAAAAAAAAGAGAGAGAACATGCCTTGTAAACCTGACCTTGAGCTACGCTCATCCCCCTAACAAGATTTCGAGTGTGTGAGGTTGTTAAAAATTTTGCAAGATGACCGACCAAAATATGGAAGATCTTATGACCAAAGGTGATTTATTGGAACCAACGATGGAGCAAAAACTAGACCTAATTATGATGCAGCTTCAAGAGGAACGGAGAGCACATCAAACTTTGCAAGCTCAATTGGCCAATCTTCAACGATCTACTGCCGATCAAGATGGACCACAATTTGAATATGTTATATGACACACGATTGATGTGACACTTGAAGCACAATCTATTCAGAAAGAAGCCAAGATAAGTAAAAGAAATTTCAAATTCTGTACTTTCAATGAGTTACTCGATGGAAAGAGTGTTCTTGCTTTTATTAGTTAATTTGATGACTATTTTCATGAAGAGCAGTATGCCAAAAAAGAAAAAATTAAGTGTGTCACTAATCATTTAGTGGACAGAGCATCACTATGGTGGACTATTGTCCGCAAAATCATTGATTGTCCTACTACTTGGGAGACTTTCCAAAAGAAATTTTTGTAGAATTTTCTTCCACCTCAATTCCACGAAAAAGCAATCAAACAGTGGGATCTTCTGCAACAAAGAGATCGCGAGCCTATTTCACAATATACCGAGTGTTTCTAGAAGGCTTTATTGCAACTTCGAATGCTCGAAGATGTACCTAAGGTGACCCATAAGTGCAAGTTTATGCTTGGTTTGCTTGGTCACTTCTATGTGAAAGTGAACATGTTCAAGCCAACGACTCTCGAGGATGCAATTTCCTTGGCCCATGATGCTGAAGACAAAATTCAAGGGTGGGAGAAACGACCACAACAATCCTCAAACAATGGTAACTTTGGTAGGAAGCAATTCAACTCTAACTTTTGAAGATTCAATCAAAACTTCTTTGTTCCATCTTCATTCCATAAATCTTGGACACGACTCCTTGCTTCACCATCAAACACAAATCCAAATCCTAAGCCATCTTGCCAGCCAAATCCCAACATTCCTAAACTTCCCGCTATTACCAATAATGTTTCTAAAGCCAAATCCATAGTCTGTTATAAATGCCATCAACCTGGACATCTAGTGGTGAATTGTCAATCCAAAAAGCCAACTGTTTACATCAACTACTTGGGAGTGACTAAAGATGAAGCCTATGAAGAAATGTCAGATTTTACGAAAGATGATGACGATATTGGCACTACTTCAGATATTTTACCAGGTATACCAAATTTCCATTCTTTATTAACGATGAAATGTCTTGTGCATTGTAAAGAAAAGATTGTTTTACATGATGATGGGAGCACACACAATTTATTTCTGCAAAATTAGTCAAAGAATTGAATTTACATATTGTTTCCACTCATTATCGAATCAAGGCTGCATTCCTAGATATTAGATAGAATGGAACACAAGAAGTGCATGACTTAGAAATTAAAATTGATGATTATGCTAAACGTAGAAATTTCTTAGTTGTGTCTCTGCAATCTAGTGACATTATCTTAGGAAAGCCTTAGCATCATCAATATAATCCCGATATAGATTATTCCACTCATTCAATGAAGATTCATTCTCATGGAAAACAAATCACATTGCATGGTATGCACGCTTTTGATAATTTTCCATTGCTCAGTCATACACAGACTAAATGTGCATTATGAAAAGGTAGCAAATCATACTTAATATGGGTGAATGAAATCGAAGTTAAGGAAAATCAGATGCATCCTAGGCACTCACAATTTCTTTTACAATTTAAAGATTGTTTTGCTAGTGACTTACCACCTAGTTTACCACCTACACATCCTAAAGATCACAAAATAGACTTAATTCCAAGTTCTCAACCACCATGTAAAGCACCTTATTGACATAATCAAATTGAACAGAAAGAAATTCAAACTCAAGTTGAAGAATTGTTAACGCGAGGACTCATTAGGCCCAGTAGTTCTCCATTTGGTGTACCTATCCTATTGGTTAAAAAGAAAAAAAACACCTATAGGATGTGCATTGATTATCGTGCCCTAAATAAGATCACTATCAAGAATAGATATCTGATTTCTAGGGCAGACGATCTCATGGATAAACTACAAGGGACTGCAATATTCAGTAAAGTAGATCTTAAATCTAGATACCATCAAGTACGACTAAACACATCTGACATTTTCAAAACTGCATTTAGAACTCAATTTGGACATTATGAATTCCTTGTTATGCCTTTTGGTTTAACTAATGCACTAGCTACATTTAGTTGTATGATGAATCGCATATTTTTGAAGTATCAGCATTATGTCCTTGTTTTCTTTGATGACATATTGGTTTTCAGTAAGAATGAGAACGAGCATTATGAACATTTATCCTTGGTTTTCAAATTATTGAAAGAAAATCAATTATATGCTAATCCTGAAAAGAGTGAATTTTTCCAAACCCAAATTGAATACTTAGGACATATTGTTTCATTTGAAGGTAGTAAAGTTGACCCTAAAAAGATAGAAGCAATTTTGAATTGGCCGATACCTAAAAATGTGCATGAATTACATTCTTTCTTAGGTCTTGCTAGCTTTTATAGAAAATTTGTGAGAAATTTTTCATTGCTTGCATTACCTTTGACAAAATTATTAAAGAAAGGTATTGTGTATCATTGGTCTGAAAATCAGCAAAAGTATTTTGATTTACTGAAACATGCCTTAACTCATGCTCCTATATTGCAACTCCCTGACTTTAATAGATCATTTTTCCTAGTAGTCACTAACGCTAGTGGATTAGGAATAGGAGTTATCCTTATGCAAGATTCCCATCCCATAGCCTACTCTAGTTGTAAGCTTAAACCTTCTGAACTCAAGTATTCTACCTATAATAAGGAATTGCTAGCTATAGTACAAGCTTTACGACAATGGAAACACTATTTAATGGGATTTGAATTCATGATCAAAACTAACCAACAAAGTATCAAACATCTCCTTAGTCAGCCACAAATGTCTAACCGTCATATTAAATGGGCTACTTTTATTCAAAGTTTTCATCTACTTATCCAATGTCAACCACCGATGCCTTGAGTAGAAAACCAAGTATTCATAATATTTCTGTGATCTCTTTTGATTCGCTTATTCCTATGAAAGATACCTATGATCAAGACCTCGGTTTTCAAGCTGATTGGAATAAATTAATTGCCAATAACTAGATTCCAATTAATTCATTGACTTATGTTGATGGATTTATGTTTTATGAGAAAAGGTTATGTGTAACTGTTCCATTTAGATCATTTGTGTTGCACGAAATTCATTGTCCCCCATATCAAGGCCATAGAGGTATTATTTTCGCTTTATGTACGTTGGTTGAAGATTTCTACTGGCCAGATGGGATCTGATGTTTCTAACTTTGTATTTGAGTGTTTAATTTTTCAAAGAGTTAAGCGACACCATGGTAAGCAGTATGGTTTGTTAATGCCTTTACCAATTCTTGAAAGACCATGGGAACATATTTCAATGGATTTTATTACTAGTTTGCCTAACACTCACACTAATCATGATATGATTTGGACTATTGTAGATCGGTTTAGCAAACATGCATATTTCATTCCATGTAAGAAAACGTTAACTGCATCTTAAGCTTCTCAATTGTTTCTAAAAACTATTTTCACTAACCATGGTTTGCCAAAAGTTATTATTTTTGACCGAGATTCTAGATTTTGCAATAATTTTTGGACTACTTTGTTTGCTAATCTAGGAACAAAGATTGATTTCTCATCTGCATTTCATCCTGAAACAAATGGACAAACAAAAGCTACAAACAATACAAACTTGGATCTCTTATGTGCATACACAATTTCAAAACCACAAACATGGGATACACACTTGCATTTACTTCAGTTTGTATACAATAACACTCCACATACAGCTACATGGAAAGCACCTTTTGAAATCATTTATGGATATAGATTGCCTACACCTATTACTTCATTGTCAAACAAAGTTAAAGTTGTTGATGATATTGCCAATATGCATACTACTATTTTTGATGAAGTTAAAGATATGATTGTGAAAGCCTAGCAATCATATACTAAACAAGCTAACAAGAAAAGAAAATGTATGAATTTCACAATTGATGATTATGTTTGGTTACGAATTGAAAAGCGAGTTAGACTACAAAATGTTGAGAAACACCCTGTTGTAAAGTTAGCTCCTAGATTTAATGGATCTTTCAAAATCATTCACAAAATCAAGGACAATGCCTTTAAATTAGAACTACCCCAACACTGGAAAATCCACAATACTTTTCATATCAGTTTGTTACGACCTTTCAAAGGCCAATTACATGTCCACCCTATCTATGAAAATACTCCTTTGTTAGAAGAATCAACTGAAATACTTGAACCCAAAACAATTTTAGATATTGATTATATGACCACTAGAACTGGCCGTAAATATTCTAGATATTTGGTGAAATTTAAAAATCATCCTGTTGAAGAGGCCCAATGGATGCACACTCGTGACCTAAGTGCTTACGCCTCAGTGCTCGCTCCACATTGAGCTAATAGCAATTGAGGACAATTGCTATCCCACCCCTGGGGTATGATGCCAAAGGCATATTCAATGGTGGATTCCGTGAGGTTTTGCAATGGATTCCGTAAAATTATATTTATTTGATGGGGCTCGTACACAAGGTGGATTCCTTGTGCAAAAAGTTGATGGGAACGCCTGTCCTTTTTGGGCGTCACGTTAATTTAATATGCAAGTGGGTGATTTCATAGCGGGTGATTTCGCAAAATACATATTTAAATTAATGGACGTTTATGAGTTTAGAGTGTGCACTTGTATTAAATTAATGTTAGGATAGAGTTCCAACCTATTATTTATTTTGTAGCTGAAGACTACTAGGTATTCACTTTTGTCGATTTAATTTTATTATTTTCTAACAATTGTGAATGCTTCAGTTGATGTGTAGAGTAGACGACGGTGGGAGTGATGGGCGATAGCGTGTATTCAAGTTATTTAGAAGAAATTATCATTTTTGGTGGACGCGCATCTTAGGCGTGGCGCCAATATTTATTTTGATACACTTATTTATTGAAGCGCTTGACATATATTTATTATTTTGTATGCGCATGGGCGCATGGTTTGAATATTTATTATTGGTCATTGTATTTGGGCACAACCTGACTATTGGGGCACCCAACCACTTTATTCTTTATTTGGAAAAAATCAAACACAAAAGCTAAAGCATGCTAATTGTAAAGTGCATATAGATGTTTGGGGCCTACACAGAATGTATCTCTTGATGGTAGCAAATACTTTGTTACATTTATTGATGATTGTTCAAGGAAGCTATGAGTATATTTCATGAAGGAAAAGAGTGACGTATTTGAGCACTTCAAACCTTTCAAGGCAGTTGTTGAAACAGAAGCATGCTTGAAAGTGAAGTGCTTGAGATCAGATGGAGGGGAGAGTACCTCTCTAATGAGTTTACTAGCTTCTTGAGGACTCATGGGATAAAGAGGCAATTTACTTATAGATATACCCCACAACAAAATGGGGTTGCAAAAAGAAAAAATATGGATATTACAGAAGTTGCACGGGCATTAATGGCTAAAAAGAATATCCCAAAATATTTTTGGTCTGAAGCTGTCTATACTGCTGTCTATATTATGAATAGAACCCCCACAGCTCTACAATTCATGGGATGACTCCCAAAAATTGCGTTACTAGAAAGAAGCCTGATGTATCACACTTGAAGGTATTTGGCTGTGTTGCATATGTTCATGTGCCAGATGAGCTATGGAAGAAGCTTTGATCCAAAGGCTAAAAAATGTATTTTTATTGGATACTCTTTAGAGCAGAAAGGGTATCATTGTTATAATCTTGTCACAAGTGAGTTTTGAGTGAGCAGGGATGTTATTTTTTATGAGATAAACAGTTGGTATGCACCTGCTAGTGATGTATTAGAGAAAATGGATGTTAAGAATGCCTTCTTGCATGGTGAATTGCAAGAAGAAGTGTATATGGAGTAGCCAGCAGGTTATGAGGATTTAGAGCATCCCACATATGTGTGTAGGTTAAAGAAGGTGCTCTATGGGATGAAGCAAGCACCTAGAGCATGGTCTGACAAGATTGGAGAGTATCTTGTCAATATTGGATTTTGTATTTCTGATGCTCATCACTCACTTTATGTGAGAAAGGGAGATGCAGCTTTGGTCATCATAGTCATCTATATAGATGGCTTGATTATTACAAGTGACAGTGACAATGGGACTTCTTGAAGAAGAAGTTTGAGATGAAGGATTTGGGTGAGCTGAGATACTTTCTTAGTATTGAGGTGATCAAATGTGATGATGGTATATGGCTATCCCAAAGGCAGTATGGCTTAGATATGTTATCCAAGTATGGTATGACAGCATATAAGCCTCTTTCAGTACCATTGGAGTGAAATGTGAAGTTGAGTGCTGATGTTGGGGATGAGATAGAAGACCCCTACTATGTTCAGGAGGATAGTAGGGAGTTTGATTGACATGACTATCACAAGGCCAGACTTGAGCTATGCTGTTGGCCTGGTCAGTTAGTTTATGCATATGTCTAGAAAGCCTCATTTGGATGCAATTAGACGTATATTGAGATATGTGAAGTCCACTTTACATTATGGACTTTTTTATGAGGCAGGGAAGGATGTACATGTCTCTGGATACACAGATGCAGATTGGGTTAGTAGCATGTCAGATAGAAGATCTACTAGTGGATTCATGTTTTCCCTTGGTAGTGCAGCAGTTACATGGAGTAGCAAAAAGCAACCTACAGTTGCTTTATCGAGTACGGAGCTAAGTATTGAGGTGTTGCTATGGCAGCATGTGAGGTGGTATGGATGCAAAAGTTATTAGGTGATTTGGATGTGCAGGGAGATGGTCCATTTGTCATTCATTGTAACAACATGAGCAGCATACAGTTAGCTAGGAATCCAATGTTCCATGCTAGGACAAAACACATTGAGGTGCACTACCACTTTGTGAGAGAGAAGGTACTTATAGGAGAGATTGACTTGGTATATGTTAGCACATAGGATCAGATAGCTGACATTTTCACAAAGGCATTGGGTGCAGAGAAGCTTCGAAAGTTCCGAAGCTTACTTGGAGTTGCAGAGATAGAGTTGAGCTTGAGGGGGAGTGTTGAGATGGCAAGCTCAACACGTGCAGACATTGATGATGGACCGCCTGGCTAGATGGGTGCACAGGTCTACAGTTAGCACGTTGGTGGTCATTATGATACTCACATGGCGACTAACTTATTACTTGTTATATTTAGTTTGTTACACCTATCTACAACTAGCAAAGATATAGCGTCAGTCGATTAGTGTAGTCTGTTATGCACTGTTTGACTTAGTAGGCCACTTTCCTTTATGTTGTATCTTATCTATACTTTGTGTACATTGTATAGTGTGTGAAAGAAGAAGAAGAAATTAGTAAGAAAAAACGTTTTGGCCTCCATCTCTCTTATTGTGTTCTTGAGTGAGCTTCCTCTTGTGTATATAGTGTGTGTTTGGCATAGCAGCTCAAACAAGTCCCCCCACCACACGATTCTTGACAATAGTTAGAGTGATATCATGTTAGTATGAAATCCTATCTTTCATGCAAATACAAAACACATATAGGTGAAGTATCATTTCACCAGAGAGGTACTTGACAACAAAAGCACTAAGCTTGTCAAGTTACATATATATGATAACCCTGCAGACCTTCTCATGAAGGGTCTTCCAACAAAGCGGTTTGCTCATTGTTGCATGATGATGGGAGTTGTATAAGTATAGGTTTTCAGCTTTGTACATACTTTCACTTAGTTGATTCTTTCACTACCTTTAAGTATGTTGCCTTTAGGTGGGAGGTTGTTGGGAATAAAGGGCCATCGTGCTCGCACCCACATTGGGTGTGAATGTCCCTTTTACATGACATTGTACTATATACCCATCTAAAATGAATAAGTGGTACATGATTGAAGTGCCCAAGAAGATAACTATGTCCGTGTGTGTGTGTGTGTGTCTCTCTCTCTCTCAATTTGCATCTCCATTGACACACCCTTGATGCTCCATCAAAAATTGATCACCAACATAGGCCCCTTCATAAGATTCACAAAATGCCCTCATCCTTGTGAAAGTAGGGCTTGAGTCATCCTTCTTGACTAATGTTGATAGCTCCATGCTCTTCCTCATCTTCATGATGCCTAAAGCTATCATCAAATGTCTCTAACAAAGGCTTCAAATTCACATGAAATAATAACCATTCAAGATGTAGAATCAATTGGCCTTGTTGCAAGGCATGCTCAGCATGTTGCTATCCATATCCAACATGTACTACACCACCTCCTATACGAAAAGTAGCTCCACCCAGCTAGGATATTATCCACATGGTTGGGGATCCCACAAGGTCTTTAGGTGCACCACTTGTCCTTCACCTTGAGAGCAGAGTTTTGATGTCGAGAAGTGCTTAAAAATAGCTAAAAATTACGAATATCAAGGGAAAAATATTCAACGTCGAAGGCGGCGGCTCTAGCTAGGACGATTTTAAGCATCAAGTGCTTTAAAGGCGCCCGAGCGACACTTGTTGATTTTTGATAATTTTTCAGACTGCTGTGCAGGTTGTCAAGAGTTACCGGCCGATGCGGGATGTCAAGCCAGATGCGCAAAAATTTACAACACTCGATTTGGACACCGGATGGGGAAATAGCCAACAAATGGGCAAGATTTGAAAAGGTGGACCAAAGTTTTTGAACCAAAGTTTGGCCAAATGGTCATGACCTTTGGGGGGGGCATGTAGCGTTTTAATGTAGCATGAAATCGTGGGAAAAAAAAAGATGAAGAAAACGTGGGAGAAGAGGGCGCCATCAGGCGCTGAAATTTGCGCTTGATGGAGGGAGGAGGCATCATGCTGGCTGTGAACAACCTACCCATTTGATCGTGGGCCTTGCCTACCCTCTGTATGCTGACTCCATCGCCGCCTCTCGCCTGTCAAATGATGGCCTGGATGGAGATCTCTGTTTCTAGTCTTTTTGTCTCCTCTCTCTCTCTCCCTTAAGGGGCTGTTCTTGTGTGGAAGAAGACAATGAAGAATGGTGGAGGAAAGCTTGTCCGAATGAGACCGGATTGCTTCCGGATGGATGAAGACATGAAGAGTGCTGTTCTTGAAGATGCTGAGCATTAAATACATGTTGGAAATCAGTCCCGTAATCAAGACCAAGAAACCGAGACCTGAAAATAAGCGGTAATGCTATTTTTATGAAGAAAATGATATTTTTATGCTATTTGCTTTATGAAACTTTGTTCATATGGGATGAAAGTTTATTATGATATTGTTTGCCACGAGTTTCAACTGTTTGCAACCTGAAAATCAGAAAATATAAGGCTACATGGCCGGAAATAGTGTTAAAATACATGAAAAACACGCGTTTTAAGGGTAATATTGGGTTTTTGCTATATAAATGAGAAATATGATATGTCACACCAACTAAATCTGAGTTTTTGCTGTCAATGAACCTAAGGGCCACAGCCCACAATCAACTTTCATTTTCAGTCATTTTTTATTAAAGAAAAATAGGAAAAAATGCCCAAAAATGGAAAAAATGGGTTTAAAATAAGGAAAAAATAGGAAATGGACCGAGAAAAATTAGGAAAAATTATATCTACATTTGTGCAATGTATAACGATGGCAAAGCACGAGGTTGGCCTCGGTTTATCCCCGAATCTATGTTTTGTGCGTATTTATTGTTCTTTTAAAAGGGAAAAATGCATAGAAACCCTATCTAACCGATTAAGGATGCAAAATGCTAAGAGTTAGATGAAGAGGGGCTAAAACATTGAAAGATAAGAAAAGATTTGATTTATGCATTACACTTGGCATATAGGAAACGGTTTAAATAAAGAGGATGGTAGCATGAGTATATGGCTCGGTGCCTCCTTTCAACGCAGTACGCGTTAGTGAAATTCATGGAAAGAATGTTTTATGCACTATGCACGATGCTGATCTTCCTTTTGTCTGAGCACATAGCCATACACGATTTGCATTAAGCATAATAATTAAAAGGTATCAGAAAAACCTCCTAGATGCATGGCACCTGTCTTCCTTAGGTTGTAACCAACGATGAGCATGAGAGGATATCCTAAGCTGTAGGTTAGTCGTTGGGTCCTAAGGGAAAATTGTTGTGAGGAACGGTACATTCTGGAACGTAAAATATCAGTACCTTGAGAGGAGTTGGTGCTTGTATGTCTTATATGTTTAGCAGCGCATCAAAGGGCCAATCCCTGCGATGTAGGAGAGTTGCAGTGGGGCTCCGACTATTAGTCAGTGGAGTGCCTCCTATGTGTGTGTGACGATGCATTATGCCTATGTACTTTGGGTTCTCCCTCTGAGGAGTTTAAGGGAACATTGGACTATAAACTATAAACGCATGAATTAAGCTTTAGGATAGTTTGTCCTTCAGCATTAGATTGACGCTCCTGGTCCGCGAGGGTGTTTGTGTGTCATGAGCATGAGGTCCGGCTAGTGCTATAGCCAGTGTCGGCCCATTTCAGGTCCCATCATACCTCCAATAAATTACTTACATCATCCTTCTTACATCTAGATCCTTGAAGCCACTATTCACCATAGGACTTGCCACATGGAACACTCTCCTCATTCCCTCGATGGCTTCATGGAAGCTTAGTTCCTCCAACAAATTTTGCCTCACTAATTACAAACTCCCATAGAAACCCTATCGTATGATCATGAACTATGCACATTGGTGCTTGCCTTTTCGAGCCTTAAAGTCTCACATACACACCATTTCCACATGTGAATCCCACCTAAACAAGCAAAACTTTACAAAGAATCAAAACACATGCATTTGCACATGTGCGCATGCACTCGCATTCACTCACACACACATTCTCTCTTACACTTCATTGCTTATCTATGTACATGTAAGGATGAGTCTTAGATTGATGGATGAGATAAGTTACTCCATAAGTCTTTATGACCAAGCAATGTGGGTTTGGACTCACTAGTTGTTTCTTATATGGGGTTGATAGTACCATGCACATGGTCCTTTGATGCATCGTTTTGATTGATTGATTGTTGAGAGAGAGAGAGAGAGAGAGAGAGAGAGAGAGAGAGAGAGAGAGAGAGAGAGAGAGAGAGAGAGAGAGAGAGAGAGAGAGAGAGAGAGAGAGAGAGAGTTGAAAAGACTTAGGTAGGTCTACAATGTAAAAAGATAAGAAAGAGGTTTGATATTTTCTTTGAATTTTAATATAGTACAGATAGTGTAGAATATCACCTAGACTTTGCATCCATGTATTGTGCACCCATCACAAACATTAGAGCTAGGTCGTGCTAGCTGCAATATGGGTAGGAGGACTATAACAACGTGTTAGACTTCCTTATGGTTGTGCTAGGTAGAGGATGAGTAGGTCAATGGTAGTGTAATAGCTAGGCTCATCATCTTAAGACTAACAATCAACAACGATTGGACAATAGGAGATTTGTAGGGAATATGCTCATCATTGATTGGTTATCCCCATTTATTACCACTAAGCCTAAATAGCAACCTACTTTTTCTTGGGTGTAGCAGGGTAAGTAGGAGTTTGGATAACCCCATAGCCCCCATTGTTGCTAGGTGCGACCTAGCATTGTGGGGGGGGGGGGGGGGACTGGGTATGACCTAGCCCCATTGTTGCTAGGCACGACCTACCATTAGTAGGGGGGAATGGTGTTGGGTGTGACCTTGCCCTCAAGGCATTTGAATGTGAAACTTCAACATTTTATGCTTTTGACCTTTGGGGCCCGCATGAAGTTCACTTGTGCCAACTGCGCCATGCAACAGTTATGTACAGGGGTGCAAGTAGGCCTAGAGAATATGGTATCTGGTCTTGGCACTGTGCATTCGAGAGATGCAATGGATGGGGTCTAAAATTTTTTGAGTGAAAAAGGCTGCTCGGAAGAATGGTGACTTTGTGATTAGAATAATAAAAAGCGAGGGTCTAGGGGCTGGAAGAAGGGGTTCTGATGATCAAAAGAGGTTTTGCAAATCAGAAAAGGCCATGGCTCTGCGATGGGCTGAGGGGATGGCAAGAGGAGGCTTTTGGATTGTGCATTGTCTTCACGTTCCTCCAGTCCAGCCTTAAGAATCGAGAGAGAGAGAGAGAGAGAGAGAGAGAGAGAGAGAGAGAGAGAGATGGCGGACGAGGAGGATGAGAACACCAGCCCTCCTCTGGTGCTGAGTTACTGCAAGTTCGGCACGGTGTCGTCACGGAAGACCTTCGGCAACATCATCGTGTCCATCGTCGGCACGGGCGTCCTGGGATTGCCTTACACTTTCAAAGCCAGCGGGTGGGCGGCTGCCTCTGCCTCTGTCCTCGTCGCTTCTGTCCTCAGCTATTACTGCATGATGCTCCTGGTATGTGTGCACCCCTTCCCTTTACCCTCTCTCTTAGACATTCGTTCTGTGTACCAGTAGATATGGCCCCCCAGCAGGGTTAAGGAAAGAGGAACCTTCAGATGGTGCTTTGGCTTTTGACAGGCAAATCAGACCAAAAGTACCCTCGTCATACTCTTTCAAAATGGTGACCCTTGATGAGTGTTAATGGCCACCCATTACCTTGGAAACAAAAATAATCACTGCCGAAACCCTACAACACCCAGTAATATACTTGCTAATAAGCCAGTCTTAACTTAATCCCATGATTATGCATGGTTTAACCAGCGCTTAGCTTTTATTGGCCTTTAAAATAACTAAGAGTAAGATAAACCGTGCCTTGTTTTAGACAGTATTAGGATGGTTCCAAGCCTTTTTCAATTTCAAAGCATGTGCCGTTTTATTGGCTCTTTATCATATGCCATAGAATTTGCCATCAACTCACGGAATAGGCCAATTGGAAGCATCACAGTACGCACAGACTCGGCCCCTGCGTCCCATTCGGGTTCCTGGACTTGTTAGAAGTTGCTCCTATTGATCTGCCTTGGGCATTGATTTGTGTACTTTTAATCATCATCAATAGATGACATTGGAGGCATACCTTATTAGTCTTCTGAGAGGTGCCGAACCTTCCTTGATTGGTAGTCTGGAGTATTGGGCCTTTTTTTGTGTAGGCTGCTACTGCCTCATTTCACCCTTCAGTAGCTGCTTGGCATCCTTTTTCTGGATCAACATGTAACTCATTTAGGCAGCTGGCTTTCTCTACTTAATTGGCTAAAGGTCGCCAGGCATGGAATGTAATGTTAGGTTTAAGCATTGACTCAGCTCCATGCTCCTTGGTTGATTATTAAGAGGCTTGGTTTCAACTGCAACCACATAATGAATGCTTATTGGTGTTGGTTTTGAGGATATCAATCCTGTGTAATGGTCCCTGGTTGATTCTTGACGAGTTTGCATGATGCTCTTTTGTTTTTGGAATGGATTTTAGGGTATTCAGTTTCAAAGCTACAATCATTCTTGGTGTGTCTGCAGCTGAGTTTGTGAGTGCATGTGTTTGTATGGCAGGTGAAATGCAGAAACAAACTGGAAGAGGAGGGGCATCAGGGCATAATGACATATGGAGACTTGGGCAACCATGCGTATGGACATATTGGTCACAATTTGGTCGACTTGATGATACTGATCACGCAGTCTGGTTGCTGTGTTGCGTATCTAATTTTTATAGGGCAGAACTTGTCTTCCATATTCACTGGAGGCACCTCTCAGCAGCCCCTCTTTATATTTATTCTTTTCCCATTCCAAGTACTCCTTGCATGGGTGCGTTCTCTTTCAAATCTTGCACCCTTCAGCATTTTTGCTGACGCATGCAATGTGCTGGCAATGGCAGTAGTGATAAAGGATGACTGCAAGAGTTTTCAAGGTTTTGATGACATAGTTGCCTTCACACGATGGAAGTCTGTCCCTTTTGCCTTTGGCATAGCCCTATATTGCTTTGAAGGCTTTGGGATGACATTGACCCTAGAAGGGTCAATGAGGAAGCCTCAAAATTTTGGCAAGGTTTTGGCTCTGGCCTTTCTCCTAATCACTTCAGTATACATGATCTTTGGTCTGATGGGCTACTTCGCCTTTCGAGATGACACGAGGGACATAGTGACACTGAATCTGCCCAATGACTGGTCCACTATAGTGGTGAAAGTAGGTCTCTGTATTGCTCTTTTCTTCACATTTCCTATTATGATGTACCCAGTGCATGAAATCGCAGAAGCCAAGATTTTGGCATGTGAGTTCCTCACAACAAGGATAGGGGTCTACAATCCAAGATTACTCAAGCTTTTCTTAGATGCCCTACGAGGAGTTATCATCCTAGTGATTGCATTGGTAGCTGTGTCTGTTCCAGGCTTTGGGATTTTCATCTCTTTAGTAGGTAGTACTGTGTGTGCTATGCTGTCTTTTGTCTTCCCTGCGTTTTTCCATTTACATGTGTTTAAGGAACAATGTTCTCTATTTGATCAGTCTGTGGATTGGTTTTTGATCAGTGCTGGCATAGCATTTGCTTTATATGGAACCTACACTACCTGTGTGGATCTTTTTGGCCAGCAATAATGGTATTGTTATTCAAGTTACGGTATTTTTCTGGTTGAAAGTAACCAGACTACTAGCACTTCCCATTTTATCTTTATGCTTGGCACAAGCATTGATTCTGAGACACACACACACACACACATCCATGGTGTTGAAGGCCAGCAGGTCGTGGGTTGAACACCTGCATTGCCAGTGACCAATTTATTAAACTTCAGGAAAAAGGACACTAAACTAATGAGTGGCTCAAGGATTACAGTCTATTGTAGCGTTGGTTCATTGAGCTTTTTAGTTCTATTGTAGCATTGGTTCATTGAGCTTTTTAGTATACACACGACTTCATCTCTCTTCTTGAACTTTAAATACATATGTTGGGAGGGTAATATGGGACTGTCTTCATTTTGAATGCTCATGCATAATGAGTGGCTCAAGGATTACAGTCTATTGTAGCGTTGGTTCATTGAGCTTTTTAGTTCTAATGTAGCATTGGCTCATTGAGCTTTTTAGTATACACACGACTTCATCTCTCTTCTTGAACTTTAAATACATATGTTGGGAGGGTATATTGCTTTGTTTAGCCATTGGTATTGTTGTTAATGCCAAATTGTGTCATCTCTTTATACTTAAACAAACCTCTCTATGGGTCCTAGCTAATAGTCATCAACTATATTGGCTGGCTCAATGGCACATGTGGGCTTCCCATTAGATGAGGGTAAACTTACTCAAACGTCTGGTATGTTGTGGAGTGTTCATAGTCTTTTGTAGGCAGTTGTTTTAATGATCTTGAATTTTTCATAAAGTTTATTTTTTGAGAGTTGATGTATATATAATATAATATAATATATATATATATGTATGTATGAATGTATGTATGTATGCATGTTTATGTATATATTATATAGATATATCTAGTGTCACTTGAATTGATTGATGATTGAAATGTTTGGTCTTCAATATGTTGATGTGCTTCATTAATAATGTGCTTGTGTGTTTTAGCGAATGATATATGCATGTTATTTTGGGAATGTGTGCTTGCTATATGTAGCGAGTTTTTGCACATCAAATCTTGAAGCATTCTATTTTGTCTTTGATCTCATGTTGATTAACTTCATAGCTATTTTCTATGAAGGCCATGTGATGGGTGATTTATGGCATGTCATGGGAGCAAGAGCCATGTGATTCAATTATAAATCAAAAGAAAACATAAAAGTTGTCTTTGAAATGCATTAAGAGGGCATTGGTTTTCACTTATGTTTACTTTAGTTGGTTAGTGCAAAAGAAAATGTAAATAAATGCGTTGTTAAATTTTGACACTATGATCATAAAACCAAAGAAAAGGCATGGTGGATAGTGTGTGTTTGGAAGGCTCTCATTGTAGACATTATAATCATAAAAGCAAAGAAATGGTTTATTGGTTAGTGTTTGTTTTTGGAAGGCTTTAGTAGTAGTTGCAAGTTTGTGCAGTGTCATCCTTGTAGAGAAGAGTGCAGGAGGTGAAAAGACAACACTTCATAAAAATAAAGCCTAGTAACAAAGAGCCCATTGGGAAGAGAGAGGAGTCTATAATCGTTGGGTTAGTATTAACAGACATGTCTAACAAGCATACATGCATCTTTTTCTTTTCTTTCAATTGAAACTAATGTTTTGGATTTTGTACCTTGTAAGAGGGTGGGTTGGAACTCATATACTTGCATTTGTTGCTTCCACTGGACTATCTTTTGCATCTCCTTGAAATCTTTCTATATCTCATCCATTTATAATGGTGTGCCCTCCTTGGTCTTGCATGGATAAGCCATTGTTATTAGTGGGGTACATTTGTGGGTTATTCTTTCTATATCTCATCCATTCATAATGGTGTGCCCTCCTTGGCCTTGCATGGATGAGCCATTGTTATTAGTGGGATACATCTTTTTGCTATCCTTCATGTTCTCTTTTGAGAAGGGTGTATCCAATGAGAGGGCTATTGAAATTCCTTGTATGCCTTACTTTTATCTCATACTTTACAAGGCATTTGTGTCTATGCACTTGGCTCATCGAGTTGTGCATCTATGTTATCATACTTTTTTGCTCCTAGTTTATTATTACCTTGCCCATTTGATTAGTATTCACTAAGTGCGAGTTGGCAAGAGGGATAGAGGAAATGACTTATATGGACCATTTACAATTGATTTTGAGGGGTTGGCATGTGTGAATTCTACAGGAGTGGTTGGACTACAAGCTACATTTGAATGTTGTAGGCAGCCACCATGGTTCCTTTATCAGATAGCTCATCCTCTCAGAGTGGCTTCCAAGTCAAATTTTGCACAATGAGTAAACATTCAAAGCAAGTTTTTTAAAAAAGTCTATTAACTAGTCTTAATCCAACGAAATTGAATAATAACATACCTCTCCTCGTGTCAAGCATATAGCTTTTCAATGAGTGTAACCAACCCGTGTCTTGCACCATATGTTTTCTCTACAAGTTGGGTTTTAATTGGTATACCTTTTTTGAAATTGAATAATTATTGTGTTTGCTCTAGAGTTGTTGGGTTTTTGTTGTGGCATATTTCTCAACATACCCTTTTTTTTAATGTCTAATAATCAAAATGCATGTGTAATGTTGGTTATTAGAGTCCCAAGAATGTAACAAATAAACCAAAGAACAAAAAAATAAATAAATCATATTATTTATAGAGTCAGTTCAAAAGGATGCCCATATGCTACTCCCTAATTGTGTTGTCAATCTTGTTACCATTGACACTCATGTAGCTTGCTTATATTGCATCCTCTCCTTTAGTGTCCCTTGCATATACCCCTTGAATTTCTTCTATTTCTCATCCATGATGGTTTTCCTTGGCTTTGCATGCATGTGGAGCCATTGATTAGTGGGGTAAGTCTTATCGCTATCCCTCAAACTTCTTTGAGGAATGTGTATCCAATGAGGGTTATTAAAAGTCATTGTATATGCTTCCAATGATATAAATTGTCTATTTCTCCTATTTCTTATGTGTCCACGATAGTTTGCCATCCTCATTCTTGCATGCACGTTGAGTCATTTGTTAGTGAGGTAGGTGTTCTATCCTTCATGGACTCTTTTGAGAAGTGTGTTTCCAATGAAGGCTATGAAAACCCTTGTAGAGACTTTGAATGATAATCTATCTTATTTTTATCTCATAGTTTCCACTCTACAAGATATTTTTGCATATGCACTTGGCTTATCAAGTTGTACATTCGTGTAATCACCTTGTTTCTCTCATATGTTTTATTGTCTTGCCCATTTGTTCAATATTCACCAAGTATGAGTTGCCAAGAGGGATGGAGGCAAGTGGGACTTATATGGACTATTTGAAATTGACTTTGAGGGGTTGCAATGTGTGGACTCAATAGGGCAAAGAGTAGGGGTGTCAAGGGGCACCCTTGTTTGATAGAGTGCTATAGGGCAAAGGGGGCCATGATCATGCCATTTATGTTGACCAAGTCCATTGCTTTCTTGAAAAGGGTGGCCAACAAATTAATGAATATTGGCCCAAATCTCATTCGTTGCTAGGATGACAAGGATAAAGGAACAATCTCCATTTGTCAATGCCAAAGTATTTCCAGCACCTAGACTCCGATTCTAGTTTGCCCTAGAGGTATAGGCCACTTGTAATCGCGACTCTACCTCCTCTGCTTGTGTAATAGCTATATCAATGTTGGGAAGAGAAATACCACTCAATTGTACCTAGATATTAAAGTCTAGCCCATGAAAAAAGTATTGGAGTTGAGCAATAGCTAGAATGTAAATATAAGTCTATAATTTATGAAATACTTCCTTCAGTTTCTTGGCATAGCCTCGAACATTCTCATGAAGTTCTTAATGTGTTACATTGAGAAGACATAGCCAATACTGAACTCCCCTTTCAGGGGCAAACTCTCTTTGGAATGCCACAAAAAATAGATCAATTGTAGTTATGGTTCTGGCTTCTAGGATGTGATGTCATACTGCAGCTTGTCCTTTCAAAGTCATATTAAAGAACATCATCAAGTGTCCTTCATCTTGGATTCAACAGTTGAACATTAACTTTTGGAATTCATCAATGTGGAGTTTTGCATCTTCCTTTACTAATCCATTAAAAATGGGAAGATGAAATCCTAAGGCTAGCAAATCTAGCGTTCCTATTGGGATTATAATGGGTTGTGCCATTACAACTGGATTCACTAAAGGTACTTGAACTATGGGAACTATGACCCCACTCAAAGTGGACTAACCAACTGGGAGAGGAGAAGTACTAGAACTTCCTCCTCCTCCTAACGGAGTATTCATGGAACTAGGGTTACTAAGACCCCTCCCTTGTAGGGATATTGGACCACTCTATTGAGGAGAGTATCTTATAATAATCTTAGCCCGCCATCTAGCCTATGCAGCTCTTTCTTGCTTCTGAAGCTTGACTTGACAATCTTTTGGGTCTACCTCACTACCTTTTGGCATACACTAATAAATTGGTCCCTTATCGACCAAGATTCAGACATCACCACTTATTAGCGACTCCCAGCAAATGCACCACCTATGTCAAGACCTAAAATAGGCCCGACACTGGCTCTAAGGCTCTAGCCGCGGGTCTCTATGGTCAATCAAATTACCTCATGGCGTTTAAGAGATACACTAACCTAACTTCTAATTTAGATATTTGCATTTGTATGGTTCATAGTCCAATGGATAACCCTTCCTAAACTCCTCACAAGGACCCCCTACACATATTGGTGTTATACACAACGTAAAACAAACACTAGCTCTAAGGCTCTAGCTGACACTGGCTCTAAGGCTCCCTCTATGGTCAATCAAATTATCTCATGGAATCTAAGAGATACACTAACCTAACTTCTAATTTAGATATTTGCATTTGTATGGCTCATAGTTCAGTGGATAACCCTTCCTAAACTCCTCACAAGGATCCCCTACACATATTGGTGTTATACACCACGTAAAACAAACACAGGGAGCACCCCTTGGCTAATTACTGTGGTTCACTTCGGCTCTCCTACATCTCAAGGATTGGCCTCGAGATGTGCCATGAACACATATAACCCATATGATATTTCTCTCTTATAAAATCAATCATTCTTGGAGATAGAATATGATCCTTACTGCACACTCCCCAAAGAAACCAATTGCTAGGCCTACGACTTGGGATACCTCACCCTCAGCATGGGTCAATGTTTATGAAGATAATTGCCATGCATTCAGAATGATACCATATATTGAATGCAATGCAACTATGAATGATTCATAGTGCTCAACCATTTTTATTCATTTAAGTGAGTGTAAAACCATTTCTTTTCATGCTTTCATTTTAAGCATAATTTATGCGTTGCATAGGGTCAATACCAAGTATGCTCGTGCTATTGAATCCTTTAATTCTCAAAACACACGTATCTTATATGATGCAAAATGCATCATAAGAAAAATGAGATTCAACATGTAATCATCACTTATTATCCCCTCCTCTCCTCCCTACCATTTAGGGTTCTGCATATCAATGGTAGGTTTAGAGAGTGTTTTGATATATTTTTCTTGATAAAGAGCAATAAATACTCACTTTAACGTAAAGATAGGGCTAAACTAAGGCTAAACCTCATGCTTCAGCCCTACCATATGTCTAGAGATATACATATTATTTTTTCTTATTTCTTAAGTGTAAAAAACTTTTGTTTTTAAATTTTTATATTACTTATTTATTTATCAATAAATAATTATATTTTATAATTTTTGATGTGACTTGAATAGAATTGTTGAGAATTATTTTCATCTCTCATTTCATCTCATGAGAACAGCATTTACATATCAAAACCCCCAAAATTCATGATTTACCCTAAAACTGCAAGTTTGCAAGTTTTGTGTGTTTATGGAAAAATCAATAGACAATTGATTCTTAGTTATTTTCTTAATGTTTCTCATAAAAGATGCCATTCACAATCAAGAGCAATCATTTTCAACCATTTGCAATCAAGATCTATCATAAAACAATGAAATGTATCACTTACTCATAAAATTGTACTTTATCTCACATATGTCTCGTATTTGGAAGGTCATGATGCTTGCTAATAGCCATTAATGCTCCTCCAAACATCAGTCTATGCTCCATTGTGTCTTAACATCATCTCCCAATCGAAATCTAGAACCATGCATCAAGAGGAGAGAGAGAGAGAGGAAGGAGAGATAAAGACTCATTTCTGAGATCTCCATCCAAGTAGCCATTTTACACATGAAAGGTGGCAATGAAGAGCAAAAAAATAGAGGAATCATGTTGTGTGATTTGAATAGGCACTTCTTCTTTAGTCCCCATCACCCCTCATGTGAAAAAAATTAGGGCCTATCTTAGCCAAATTATGGCCCTTCAAAAATTTGGCTTTAGTTTCTTCACCATTCTGCAAGACCAATTCAAGTTCCAGAAAATCCTACATGTCCCAACTTGAGGTCTTGAATGGCCAAGAATTCTTCTTACTTCGGTCTAACACTCGAAAAATTAATGAAAAAATCCACAACCATTGCAAAGGTTAAAATTTGCATTCCCATCTTCCACCATTACTTAAAATGGTTGGATCTACGTCTTCCGCTTCCATCAAGCTTTAAATTCCACTTTAAACTTGCATAATTCTGCTCTTTTCTAGCATGTCTTGGACATTTACATCTTTCTCTCACCCAATAGGTCTTAACCTTGTGCCAACTGTGGAAGTTTTGGGCATGATGCTATGCACTGCCGATTGCCAAGATGGTTGCCATACTAGCAACCGTATGCTCAACCATACTATCCAAGAGTTAGGCAATGTAACTTTGAAAGAGGAGCCCCTTTGGCTCTTTTTGCACCTAATGATTCAAAGCCAGTGGCTCCAAGGATCAACATCAGCCCAACAAGGATCCCTAGACCACTAGGACGTATACTGACCCATCCACCAAGCGATGCTCCAGTGCACTTTGTAGAGGAACCACTGGAGGAAGACTCATACATGAACCCTTATATCTCTTATGATGAGGAGGGTAATCCCATACTAATGGACTTTAGACCTGTGCCGATCATGGCTTTAGATAAAGGGAGAGGTAGAGATCAAGGAGGAGATCATAACCATGAACCCATAGCATGTTGGACGTGTGGCCATCTAGGGCATATCTCATCATGTGCCCTAAAAAGGAGCAAGAAAATAGAGAGAAGACCGACTTAAGGTGTCTTGAATGCGGAGTCACATACCTATTTATCAATTTCCCTATGTAGAAACCCTCCACTAGTTTGACAATTGTGCCATCTGTGCCATTTAAACTTTTTTGTGTCGAGTCACCTAACAACAATGCCATATCAAGCCCCATAAATTTCATGGCATGAGCCCAAATAAAGCATGCTAGTATTTCGTTACATAGACCTAGTAATCTAGATGTAGCCTCTATAGGGAAGAAAAGTCAGTAAAGGAGAAGAAAGAGGACTGATGCAAAAATAATGCTCAAAACAGAGAATGTGACCACTTTAAAAAAGGGAAAGCATGTTAGTGATGCAAAAGCAAAAACATCTACTCCTAAGATGAGGGAGAAGGAAAGTGCTAAGGTTGAAGAGTACCCTAATCCCAACAAGAAATTAAAGGCTATGGATAAGGTCAAAGAATGGATAAAAGAAGCACAATCTCACTTACAAGATGATGAGCCTATTATTAAGGATGAGGTCAATGAACTCTCAACATGAGCCTACCAATCTCTCCCATGTAGTTGAGAGTAGGAGATGCAACATCACCACATGCATAGTTACATAGACAGAACATGGATACCATGAATAGATGAATTGCCCAAGAGCATTGGCAAGAAGCCCATGAAGTAGAGGAGGGAAAGACGATTGGCAATTTTCTCACCACACTTATCAACTCGTGTAACATTGCCACAGGGAGAATTGCTTAGACAAAATCTTGCACTGTGGCAAGTGTTAAAGCAATGGGTAGAACAAACTAATAGACATGAACCACAAGACTTGCTTGAACATGACAATGTGACACATAAACCAAGCCTAATGCTGAACCCAATTTTTAAGTCCCCATAAGTAAATGCCTTTTGGGAAGGCAATGAGATGCACACAGTCTTACTTGTTGTCACCCTAGGAGATACAATGTGAAAAGGGATAGTAGTCACAAGAGTAGGAGTTAGTGTACTTAGCCATCCAAGCTTGCAATCTTAGGGAAACCCATTGGTAGAAATTTCATGGCTCAATGTCACTCTAGTGAATGGGATGAACATTAGACCCTTTGAAGTCCTGAAGGATTAACCTTTAAAGATATCAAAAATTCAATTCTCTGTGAACTTCATAGTCCTGAAGGGAGTGGATTATGATATCCTGCAAGGCAGACCTTGGATGAGGAATGCACGAGTGATAAAGGATTTAATTAGCTTGATATTCTTAGGCAATAGATCAGAAGCAGTTTGAATAGAGATGGACACTTGGAAAACCTCATGAATGAACCTAGATGCCATCTATGCCATATTAAAGGGTGACTCAAAGGCCAGAAGTGATTATGGACCTCTAACTAAGTACATTCCTTGTCCTGAGGATGAGCGTTACTAGATGCATGTGGTGGCAACCATCGATCTGCCATTCTCGGATGATGAGGATGAATATAGGCAAGTAGTAGACTTAGCTCTAGCAAACCCAACAAAGCCACAACTTCTAACCTATCCACAATGCCTCTATGCATGATGGCAAGGAGTTCCATCAGTCGACTAATACAAATCGCCTATCATGTCCCAACTAACAAATTGGAACTCCATAGAATCCTCGAGTACATGTAAAGTGAGCTAGCTAGCAACCTAGCTGCAAACCTAAAGGCCCTCAAGGATCTCATGGAGAGTAAGGAGTGGTGATGGACTAAGGTGCATGAATTAAATTTGTTATACAATTGGGCTCTCATTACAAGTGCGAAAAAACTTGAGGACAAGAACCTTGAAAAAAATGCACAGTTTGAGTATGAGGATTCTGATGATGAGTACAAAGACTGTTGTTCCATCAATGAGAAAAGAGAAGAGAAAGTGGAGACCATAGAATATGATACGGATGGAAGAGTGATTGAGAAAATCAAAGCAAACACTTTTAGAGTGAACGAAGGAGTTGTCAAGGTACATTATGATTGAACTTGGCTAGAATACCTAGATGTAGTAGATTATGAGTAAGTAGGATTAGTCTGGCTTGGCACCACATCCTTATTTGGAGTGGAGTAAGCCTAAGAGCTACAACCAATAGGGGAGATAGCCTCTTCCAATGAGGATTGTGAGTACAACTTTGAGTTAGAGGTAGCCACATGAAGAAAGAGGATTGTGAGGCACGTTATGTCAAGGAATGAGATAGCCACATGTTGCTCAAAAGTTAGGAACAAAATATTAGTGAGTTTGTGAATCTCTCAATTCCCATTTTTTGAATACTAAAAAGGTGACACCCGAATAACATGCCCATAAGTTTCTCAAAACCATCTGATGTGACCTATCATTGGAAAGCGTTTGAAAAATGGAATCTATTGAGCTATAGAGCACTTGATTTGGAGTTATAGTGTTCAAGTTATGATAAATCCAAAGATTTGACCATGTGTCCCAAACTTATGGGAAATTCCCATATTTTTGAATATGGTGTTTAGGGTAATTGTAGAACTTCCCCCCTCTGACCAACTTCAAGGGAGTTCAATGCTTCTTAGACCACAAAGGGTACTACGAGCAGTTTGTGCTAAACTATGCATTGATTTTGCTAGATCTTTGTATAAGCTAATCAATAGTATTCGAGTGGACCGAAGAATCTCAGAAAGCCTATGAAAGGCTTAAATAGGCTCTAACTTTAGCTCCTATCTTAAGAGTCCCAGATTGGTTCGTTACCTTCCATATGCATATTAATGCATCAAAGTTTTCCATGGGGGTAGTGTTGTGCCAAATTGGTGAGCATAACCTTGATTATCCAGTGAGTATTTGCTAGCACACAACTCAACTAGTACGAAAATAAACTATTCCATAATAGAGAGGGAAGGTTAGCCATGTTGTTTGCTGTAAAGAAGTTTAGACATTATTTTCTATCAAGCATTGCTTTATCTTGTGAACAAATATTGTGCAACAAGATGCATTGCTTGATGGTTATTTGTACTTTTGAAATTTGAATTCTTTGTGGTAGTATGCAAAGGTAAACAACACTATATACAAGATCATATGTCTCACATGCCCACAGATGAAGCGGCTAGACAGGGCATCATTGATGACGTACCGGATGCACATCTTTTTAGAATGTATATCAAACTAGACTTGTTTAGAGCAAATCTCACATCCTATTAGGTGGATGATATAGTCCATATCCTAGAGAATAGATTGCCTGGATGACCCACAGAAAAAGCTAGGTTAAAAAGACTAATTTTGAAGATCCAACCCTATCAGTTGATTGTTGGTCAATTATATATGTTAGGACAAGATGGACTTTTAAGGAGATGTGTTTGTGAATATAAAATGCACAATGTGCTCAGGAAGGCACATGGCGAGATTATTGGAGGACATTTAAGTAGAGACACCATAGCACACAAGGTGCTCCAATGTCAACTATGGTGGTCTATGCTATTCCATGATGCAACTAAGTTTGTGAAGCACTGTGATGAGTGCTAATGGACCAAAGTTCCTATTCATAAGGACAAAATGGAGTTGACCCCAATCACCACATGCCGAAAAATGGAAAATTGACTTCATTGGTCCAATTAGCCCTGTGGCACAATATTCACAAGCCAAGTACATCATTGTTACCACCACACAGACCATCTCACCAAGTGGATGGAAGCTCGAGCAACTCATAAAACTGACACTAGGACCATGATCAAGTTTCTTTGGGAGCAAGTAAACTCACGGTTGGGTTGTCCCATAGATTTTGTTAGTGACCAAGACACACACTTTATCACAATGAAGTGATTGCTCACTTGTTGTTATCCACCTTCTTGATAATCCATAGAGAATCCTCGACACATTATCCTCACGCTAACAATCAAGCTAAATCCATGAAGAAAATCTTAATGAATTTCCTAATGAAGGTAGTCTCTGCTTCATGCAATGATTGGGACAACAAGCTCGTGGTAGCTTTACGGGCATATAGGATGGCCTACAAAATGATTATAGAATAGACACCGTTCAAATTGACATACGGAACTCAAGCGATTCTACTAGTGGAATTCTTTGTTTCAAGCTTGAAAATAGCAATCCAGGAGAGATGGGAGAGCAAAGAAGCATGGACAAATCATTTGCTATACCTAGAACACCTATCTAGGACTTGTCTCACTAAAACCCATGCCCTTTTTGTGAGAAGGCATGACACAAGTGTTGGTTTGACAAGCACATCAAAAAACAAGACTTCAAGCACGGAGATCTAGTCTTTTGTTAGTGCAATCATTTGACAGTGAAACAAACTCGTGAATATTCTTGAGGTAGTAAACTTTTTCTAGCAAGGTCATATTGTCCAACAAACCTGTTTTGGCCCAAAAAACATTCATAACAATGCCTTCTATGTTGAAGAAACTATATTGAGGTCTAAGTTAAAAGCTATTCGGGATTGCAATCCTCTATCAGCTTTGTGCGTAATACAAGAACTGTCAACAAAATAGGGCAGTTAACAGGGTATAAGCTAATTCCAGGCTCCAATTGCTTGCCTCTTGCTGGCCCCAAAGAAAAGTTCCTTAGAAGGGCAACATTCTTGAAGCACAATTTATTGGTGACACAATATAGCAAGGATGAGTTGTTTCCTACTAGTGAATTTCCAAATCAAAACCCACGAATTGGGGAAGGCCTACCTACATGGGTGCAACAAGATAGGAAGTTGGAGGAGGCAAATGTTGTACTCTGGTACATCTTTGGTGTAACACATGTGCCTAGGCTAGAGGACTCGCCTATCATGCATATTGAACGGACTGGCTTCACATTAGTGCCCCACACTTTTTTTTCAACTGCTCTCCTACCATGGATGTACCTCCAAGCTACTTAGTTCTTGAATCATGGTAATCCTGATTATGTTTAAGAGTCCTGTAATGCTAAGCAATTGCACACCTTCATCCAACAGCAGCATCTGGAAACCTGCAGGCTCTTCAGCAACTATCTCGTCAACTGCAAGTCTTGTCCAATGCCCAGCACGTAACGCCCTGCGGCTCCACTGGTTTATTCAAAACAACCTTGTGCGTCGATTGGATCTACAATCCAGCTAAACTAGATACCAACAAGTTTCTTTTGACTCTTATATCAACACCCCCGTGCTCTTCACATGTGTGGCTAAGATAGGTGATTGAAGCACACCTTATTCAATTTCAGGCCTTCTTGTTGATCACCTCCTAATACTCCACCAATTTCAACTCTTCATTCAGACATTACAAGAAATGGCTACTCTTTGAGTGGTGGTCTTTGCCAAGCCTGTTGCACAATCATCTAGACTAGGAGATCCAAAAATAGAGTCGTCTTCTAGAGCAGAACCTTCATCTAAGACTGTCTATGGTAGCTTGGATTTGCATCAGCCAATGAGTGTTGCACAAGGTCTTTCAAATCCTATCTTAAAAGTATCTAGGTGGTCCTTTTCATTGTGCTCTGATACCATGAGAGAGAGAGAGAGAGAGAGAGAGAGAGAGAGAGAGAGAGAGAGAGAGAGAGAGAGATCAGGCCAGAAGGGTAGCATCCATGCTCCCTGCTCAATCCATTATCATTCACACAATCAAGTCAACTATAGTACAAAACACATATACAAGGATCAAGTAACCTAGATCTAACCATGGTTAAGTCAGTATGACTTAACCTTATTCGACCAAGGTAGACAACTAAACCAAAGACTATGAGCTTGACTCTCAACAATTTTTTGCATTAAAGGCCCTCTAAATTAGTTTATCCTTCAAGAAGGGACCACCATTCTTCTAAAAGATCAACAACTTAAATTTAATTTTGTTCCAAAAAAATGATTTTAAGGCCCTCTAAATTAGTTTATCCTTCAAGAAAGGACCACCACTATTCTAAAATATCAACAACTCGGATTTAATTTTATTCCAAAAATGTATTTTAAAAAAATCTTCACAAAAAATACTTTTTTCTCAAAAGGCACCCAATCATATTACTAGTTGAAATACTCATTTTCTATATACTTTTTAATATTGAAGGCCCTCAAAACCAGCTCATATTTTTTAAAACCCACACATGTGAGACTTAGGATCCTGTAGAGGTAGTTACATACCTAGTTTATGCTCCACTACTCCTCCTAATTGCCACATCAGTAGGGTAGACTACTTTAACCTCAAACAGTGACCTTTTTCCTCCCTTCTCAAAACATGATCTTTTCCGTCTCTAGTAATGCCTAACCATATTATATATGCATCTAAGTATTTTTCATGCTTTCTTTGGCCCTCTAGCCCTTGCAAATCGGTATTATCCCATGAAAACTTAATCTACTTCATTTTCTCTCTTACTCTAATAGAACCACTCATGGATGTAAGCAATCATATGAGAAAGGTGGATTTTCATGTTCATGTAGAGATGAAGAGTATGTATTGCAAAGTCCCCTTATAGCAAGCGTGGGTTAGATGCAATAACTGCTTCCCAACATCGTTTAGAGGGAAAGAAAAATATCGGTATTTGGGTAAATGGTTTCTTGTATCCTAATGATTATACAAGGCTAAATCCATCTTTCAATTCCACTTCTTTGTTTCTTACATTTATTGGGGATGATGAAAATGGTCTATTGGGTTATTACAAATGCTTAGATGGAAATATTCATATGCATCAATATTATCAATCAATGTTGTACAGCACTCATCAATCTTTGTTAGAATCCTAGGGTTCTTTAAATGTGTTGCAAAAATCCCTACAAGATTAAGAAATCAAAGTGCAAAAGCTTGAAGAAGGATTGAGGCAATATAAAGACAAGGAACAAGACATGGCAATGGACACACTAAGAAATTCAACCTTGGAAGAGGAGAATGCTTCATTAAAATAACTTCTAGAGAAAATGGAGAAGGATAAGAATATTGCAAAAGAAAAGTTGCAAAGATGCAAGCAAACTACTATGGGTTGTAAGGAAAGAAAACATTGATTACTTCCAATGCTATCACTGTCCTTGTATAGTAGAGCATGGACAAGATGTGTGCAAGCATTAAAGTTTGTCATTTCTATTGAAAGATTATCTAAATCTACTTTATTCTCTAAAATTGTATTCTTTCTTAGGAAAATTTTCAATAATGCTAGAGGCCAAGGTGAGGGTTAGCAAATGGAGCTTCTAAAGGCATTCTCAAAATGCAAGCAACATTTGATTGGTATTTTGAGAGACCATTGACATCAAGCCCTTCAGCTTGCTATTTTGAATGATCTTCTTATAGATGTTCTTAATAGTTTATGTTAGGAATAAAGGGCTATTGTTCCCGCAGTGCCCACACTGGGTATAAATGTACTCTTTGGGGTTGTATCATATATTCATATACCTATTTGAAAAACCTAAGTGGTACATTATCATTGTACCCACATATTGTGTCTATGTCTACTTCTCTCTCTCTCTCTCTCTCTTACTCTACTTGCATTGACATTAAAAAATCCATTGAAGCTCTGTGGATCCATGCACTTCAAACTGGTATCAAAACTTGGCTTTTGGAGTAACAGCTTGAGCAGTAGTTAGTGGGAAAAGTGTGTAGTTAATGGTGGCAATCGTTTGGACTTTCCACTTGCATAAAAAATCATTGTTGCTCATGGGCTTCCCAAGTATATCAAAGCCCTCATAACTTGCATTCTCTACTTGAAGACCTTAACAAGTAATCATTGAACCTTCCCAAAAGTGGAACCTCATCAACAAGCATCACCTCATAAAACATGTAGCGTGAATAGTCCTGAATTGTGCCCATTGACTGACATATTACAACTCAGTCTTTGCAAACTTGGGGCCACTCCATTGGTCATGATCTTCATGCCTATCACTTGAACAAGAGCCTTAGCATTGTATTGAGGATTCCTTTGCACAGGAGCAGCCTCTTCTAGACAATATGGTCTTGCAGCATTGCACCTAGTTCTGGACAACATACCTATTGATCTCCAACTTGGTCTTTGGCTTGTTGTTGATGCTCTAGTAGCCACTCTAAAATTTGGGCAAAGGTTGGCAACTTCCATAGGCATTCTTGGTCACATTGGAGCACTCTTTTTAGTGGTTATGCTTCAAGTCTTGGGTCTACAAGACAAGAATTGTTGTACATTTTAGTCCAATACTTATGTAGAGCCTTTGATGCTCATGTAACAAACTTATGTGATGCTATTTTGATGTTGATCATTACTAGATATCTTGGCAGAGGTTTTTATATACTTTGTGGCTTGCATTGACGTGATTTTTCTCAATTTTTAGCCATTCTTTTGCTAATTGCTGTGAAGTTACTTATTAAGGAAAAAGCTTCATGCATACTATGGCTACACATGTCTCGATGATATATGGGTATGCCATATGGTGGTACTGATGCTTAGCATTTAAGTTTGCATTTGGATATGCTATGATAGAGCTGAGAGCTTAGTTTGGAGCTTGAAAACATTGTCTTGGTTGTGAAAAAATTGTAGGCTGTAGGTACCATATCTGTAAGAGATTTTGGTTGAGTTGTATGCTTCTTGTGAAGCTCTCTAGTATTGATTTGGTACTAATACAATAGCATATGCTTGAGCAATGATTGCACATGCTTTACACCTCATATCTAGGCTGAAATAGATCAGTTTATATAGACATTTTGATTTCATACATTGTGAATAGCAGGTACCATCTGTAGACATCAAAATTTGAAAATATCTTGTTGGTTGGATTTTGCATGTCTTCTTGGTCAGTTTTGTGACAATTTGGGCTTATCTTTGGTGACATTTCCTATCATTTTGGGCTTCAATCATGGCTAGCAGCAGTGATAGTAGCAACCTTTTGCATATGAATAAGCTTGAGGGTGCACATAACTTTGCCATATGGCAGAAGCAGTCCTACAATATCTTGGTGCAAAAGAAACAGGTGAAGCCTATTAAGACTAAGGGGATACAACCAACTGACATAGATCCAGAAGATTAGGATAATCTAGATAAGCTTGCATGCTTTGTGATTGAGCTTTCAGTTTGTAGACTCTCCATTGTTCAACATAGAGAAGTTGGATTTTGCCTATACTATGTGGGTGAGACTTGAGGAGTTGTATGCTTAAAAGAATGTTGCTAGCAAGGTTTACTAGCTAAAGAAGTTGATGGATCTTTGCATGAATGAGGGTATAGCCATGTCTATACACCTCAATGAGTTCAACTAAATTTTCAGCTAGTTTTTTGCTTTGAAGTTTAATATTGATGATGAGTTCAAGGCCACTTTCTTGTTATGCACTTTTCTTGAAAGTTGGGATACATTCAAGATGGCCATGAGCAACTCTAATGCGATGCTACTATACTCTAATGATATGGAGAGCTATTTGCTTATGGAAGAGCTGAATAGACATAATAATGCATCTAGCAAGTCTTCCAATGCATTGCATACTAGAGGCAGGTCTCGGCAGAAGTGGAAATTTGAAAATAAAGGATGTAATAAATCTCATGGAAAAGATATAGAGTGCCATCATTATGGCAAGAAAGGTCACTTTAAGCATGATTGCTATAAGTGGAAGAAAGAAAAAGGAAAGGATAAGAAGATTGACAACAACAAGGATGAGAAAAAGGACTACCAGCCTGTAAAGAAGAGCAATGTCAAGATAGAGGAAGTCAATGTAGCCAGCCATGAGAGTGATAGCAATGGTGATATCCTCTGTCTCTTATTACTTTAGTGCACACTTATTAGTAGCAAATTTCGATGAGGACATGTATACTTGGATTTTGGATTTAAGTGCTTCATTTCATGTTACACCCTATCATGAGTGGTTCACTGATTATAGTGGTGGGAAGACACGGTGTTGTCCCCATTGAGGGAACAACTATGCATGTGATATTGTAGGCATTGCCAGTGTGTAGCTGGAATTTCAGCATGGTTCGGTCTTTACTCTTCATCATGTGAGATATGTATTCTAGCTCAAGAAGAGCTTGATAAGAATAGAGGAGCTAAATGATGATGAGTATCATACTACTTTTGGACATGGCAAATGGAAAATATGTAAGGGATCTAGGGTCATTACTAGAGGCTATAAGAGTGATACCTTATATCCATTGCATGTATCTAGTGTGCATGATGATGTTATTGCCATTACCGACAAGTAACCAAGTGTTTCTTTGTGGCATGGCCAGTTGGGACACATGAGTCAAATTGGAATGAAAGTTCTTTCTCATTTGGGTTATTTTCGTGTCTAAGATATGCTAATTTTGACCATTGTGATCGTTTCTTCTATGGTAAACATTCTCAAAATTGCATTAAAATTCTATTTTATTGAAATATTCTCCTCTAAAGTTGGTACATTTAGATGTATGTTAAATGCCAGGGTTGTCTCTAGGGGGAAACAAGTACTTTATCACTTTCATTGATGATGCTACATAAAAATTATGGGTATATCCTATTCATTGTAAGGAGGAAGCTTTGCACAAGTTCAAGAAATTCCTTGCATTGACTGAAAATATGACTAATAAGACACTCAAGTGTCTTCACTCTATCAATGGTGGGGAATATATGTCAAAATATTTTCAGGACTTTTGTGACAATAAAGTGGTAAAGAGGGAGCTCATTGCCCCTCATAATTTGCCCCAAAACAAAGTTGCAGAGCTTATAAACCAGACCATTTAGGATAAGGTCCGCACTATGCTATCTCATGCTACATTACCCCATGGTTTTTGGGCATAGGCTATTATGAAAGCTATTCACTCAATCAATCACTCGCCAAGAATATCTTTGGGGGGAGAGTTTCTTATGAAGAGTGGTTAGGCAAGCCATTTTCATATTCTCATTTAAGAGTGTTTGGCTAAAAAGTCACTTGTGCATATCTACAAGGAAGAATGCAACAAACTTGAGCAACAAAGTCCTGTAAATACATTTTCCTAGGATATGATGACAAGGGTGAAATGGAGTATAGATTATGGAATCTCAAGAAAAGGAAATTAGTATACAACAATGACGTTATCTTCCATGAAGACCGCCTACATTAAGAGCTTGAAAAGACAAAGGAGGTCAGAGTGGTTGTATTCAGGGAAGATGTACCTATAGATATAGTAGCAAATACCTGATATAAATGACCCTAAAAATGTAGAGAATCATGCTAAAAATAGTCGGCAAGGTGTTGCCCATGATGTACCACACTCTCAACAAGATAGCACTAGTTAGGACAGGTAGATGTGCTAAGAAAATATGCTAAAATTTCAAGAAAATAAGTTGTAAATGTAGGTTTGCAAGCCCCGTAGTCTACAAATGATAAATCTTTAGTTCATAGGTTGACTAGACCTTTAAGGTCACTTGATAGGTTTGTAACTGGTGCTCAATATGCTACCGATTATGTCATATTGACTCATTATGTGTTACATGTACCCTCCATAACCAAAAACTTGCTTTTTGTGGGACAAATGACTAAACAGAATCTACAAGTTAGATTCAATAGAGATGGATGCTACATTGAAGAGTATGATCAAGGATGCAAACTCATTGCTAAAGGCAAAAGAAATGGCAGAATGTTTACATTGGATACAAAAATTCCAGCATTGAATGCTGCTATGTTTTCACATGACAATACTGCAATAAGGGACATTGAGATATGACATACAAAGATTGGTCATGTAAATATTCAAAAGTTAAAGAATATGCAGCATAAACAAGTTGTAATCGGACTCCCTAAGTTCAAGCATGTGGGATTGGGACATGTATGTTAGTCATGTCAATTTGGGAAGCAATCAAGGCTTCCATTTATGAGGCATGTAAGCACTACTACTAGACCATTACAACTTGTATATTCTGATGTATGGGGACCCTCATAGAATGCATCTCTTGGGGAATCATGTTACTATGTGTCATTCATAGATGACTATAGTAGGTACACATGGTTGTATGTGTTGAAGCATAAAAGTGATGTCATGGATGCTTTTCAGGACTTCAAGAGACATGTGGAGAAAGAATTGGCTTGCTACATCTCATGCTTGAGATTTGATAGTGATGGAGAATATATCTCTAAAGACTTTGATCACTTCTTGGCATTCCATGGGATAAAAAGGTAATTGACATATAGGTACACACCACAACAAAATAATGTGGCAGAAAGGAAAAACAGGGTGATCATGGAATCAGCTAGAGCCATGTTGAATGAGAAGAGCCTACCAAATGCATATTGGGTAGAGGCTGTAATTACTGCTATGTATGTCATGAATCATACACCAATAGTAGGGATCCATGAGGTGACTCCTCATGAGAGGCTTTATGAGATAAAGTCAGACATTAGCCATCTTAAGGTCTTTGGATGTTTGACATATGTACATGTTCCAGATGAAAAGAGGAAGAATCTTGATCCAAAGGCAGAAAAGGCCATCTTTATTGGGTATGCACAAGATAGGAATGCATACAAATGCTACAATCCTTCTACTCAAGATACATTGGTTTCAAGAGATGTAGTATTTGATGAGCTGAAATTATGGCATGAGAAGAAGACCATCTTGATGGATGATGATGCTGATAAGGAGACTTATGTACATGCAGGTACAAATGAGAGTGTAGAAATTTCAGGGCCTTCTAAAGATGTACTACATTAGTTAGTCCTTGGACAGGTAGATTGAGGACTTCAGCATCTTTGTCCATTGACACCGGTATGCCAGTGAGGGGGAGAAATGTGGATAAAGGCAAAGGCAAACTTGATGATGTTATAGGGCCCCTCACTTGTGGTTATGATTCACTTGGCACTGATAACTTGGATAGTGAGTTTGGTATTCCATCAGTTGTGACTCCTGGTGTGAGACATAGATACATATCACCTCATGAGAGAGGAGAGTCTCATACTCACCTTAGTTGAGGAGATCAGAAAGAGTCAGGAAGCATGTGGATAGGCTTACATATGTTGGGGGTAAAGGCGCCTCCGCCTAGCCGCCCGTGTATTACTACACTGACAGTCACCGCCACTACACACTGTAGGTGGCGGGCACCCATCACCGTCACTTTATTCTTTATTCTTTTAGTGACGGTTTGAATAAAGGAAGGCACGATCACACATTGTGCCTGTTGGAGTTCCCATTTCTAGTCTCTCCCTTTCTTGCTCTTGCTCTCCCGCCATAGCTCTCGAGTCCAACCTTCGATCCGTCACTCCCTTTCAACTAGTATCATAGCTTTGCTTTCCGACTCTTGAGCTTGGTTTATAGCATTCTCAGCATCCTATTGACTCTCTACTTGCATTGGGTCTCCTTCCCGGCAGCCATATCCGACTCCTTCGAGCTCCCGTCACTCCTCGGCTTCCCGTGCACCTTCCTGGCATTGTTGGGCACCTTTAGGGCATGACATCAGAGGTATTTGATCATTTTCTTCAAGGTTTACTTCAGTTCTTAGGTCTCACAGGCTATAAATAAGATTGGGATAGCCACCATTGAAGCTCCCTTGCTTCATATCTCACTTGCCTTTGAACAAGACTTGCTGGAGCTTGTTTGAGGCATTCCTTGGCTTTAACCGGACCCCTCCGAAGCTTGGCCACCATTTTTTGCAGCCCTAGGATCAGCATTTACAGTTGGCCGAATGACGCAGCCCTCCCATATGTGTCTTCAGCATTGATAGTCACAATAGCAGCTCTCCCCCTCCATTGGCACTTGGAAAGGCTCCATTTTGGGCATATGAACATGCTTTGATGCTTGGTTTTGATGGTTGATGTGTTGGCATAGCATTTGAATTGATTTAACACTATTTTGGGACTGTCATAACAATCCACAAGCATTTTATGATAGCGTTACATTGACATTTGATGCTACATCTTGTTTGGCATTGTCATTTGATGCTCGGTTGGTCCCGTTTGATGCTCGGATGTTAGGGGAATGTATGCCTATTGTTTGGCAAACATTTGGACCTAACTTTGGTGCTAAAATTCTCAATTTGAATAGTTAATCACTACTGTACATAGCTGGGCTGAAGTCATTTTACTCATGTATACTTATGCCTATGCTTTTCAGGCTATGTTTCGGGCATATATGGTGATGTATTGACACTTGGGGCTCGACATAGAGCTTGGATTTGATTTGGGATCATTGGTTGAGCTTGCGCTTGCTTTGTAAAGCATTTGGATGCTCCATCTTGGATGTACTTATGGCATGTATGTTGCTTATGTCTGACCGGTCTTGACATGCTTAGCCTATGCCATTACTACATGCTAGTTACATTGTTTGGAGCCTATTGCTACTGGAGCTCGGTCTTGGCTTGACTTTGGATTCTCAGAGCTTACTTGAGCTATTTATTGTCTTGCTAGAGTTGTATCTTGGGATGTAGTTGATGTCTTACATGCTTATGGATGCTACATACGGATGCTCTACCGTCTACATGTTCGGGATGTACTATTGATGTATTGTCTTCGACTTATGTCATTGGCAGTGTGTCTTGCCTTGGCTTGAGCTCTTGAGATTGTACATACAACTTTTGTGCCAGTGGGAGCATTCTTGAATGCTTATCAGACATTGAGCAGGTTGTACTTTTATGCATTGAGCCGCTACATGCTATTGAGCAGTTACAGACACTTGAGACTTTGGGACTTCTTACCTTTTGGGATGATACATCATATGTCTTGGTTCACGGTATGCTTATGAGCTAAGTCTCAGTTTTGGATCTGTATCTTTGTGAATGGACACCTACTTGTGTCAAGTTTTGGTAGTGGCAGGAACACTTTGCCTCGTTGCCTGGGGGTTGTGCCTACTCACTGGCAGATGTTTGTATGACATACTTGGGTGTTGGATTCATGCTTATCGACTGTCATATTCTTACGCTATGCCTGCATGATGCCGGCTTTGGTCTTGGCAGTATCTGATTGCCTTGGGATCCGATTTTGGCACTGTTAGCTCTCTTTTATTGAAAGCTGAAAATTATTACAATAAGCATATATGTATGGACTGACATGGAATTTTCATGCTGAAACACTTTGAAATGATGTACTTTCACTAGTACTTGGTGGGCAGAAACTTTGGTTCCACTTTCTTTGGCATTTTTCCTTGATTTTGGTGATTTTTTTGTCATTTTCTGCAGTAAACAACAAGCACTTTTGAATTGTCTATAGTCTTCCAACCTGCATTATGGCGCTAAGCTTGATGGTACAAATTACTCTTATTGGAAGAGCCAGATTTGGCAGGTGTTGGTGCAAAAATCACAGATCAAACCTTTGAGGTTAAGCGGGCATCTGCCTGCGACTATGCCAGATGAGGAATGGCTTGAGCTTGATGAGTTATGCAAGTCCAATATTGTATTTTCTCTCACAGAACAGGTTTTCTATAATGTCTTTGAGGAAGAACAGAGTGCTTGGCAGTTGTGGGAAAAGATAAAAAATCTCTATGACAAGAAAATTCCAGCGAGTTAGATGTATTGGCTGAAGCAGCTTATGGATCTGCGCGCATGAAGGAGAATGTGACTATGTCTGCTCACTTGAGCCAGTTCCATGCTATACTCAAGAACTTGACTTTGTAGGACATCACTTTTGTAGAGGATGTCACTCCTCTTTTCTTGCTTGGTACTCTTAATGAGTCGTGGGATGTATTCCGCACTGCATTATGTGCCTCTACTGCTACCTTGAAATTATTTGATGTTGAGAGTGCTCTTCTGCAGGAAGAGGTTAATCGTAAGAATTTGGATGCCTCTCATGTGTCTCATGCTATGAAGTTAGCGGCAAGAATGATGGATATGGAAAGCATGGCAGTGGTAGTGGCCATGGACGGGATTCTTAGAAATCTCAGTCCAAGTCTCGTGGGAAGTCATGTACAAATCTCATGGCAGGAATGCAGATGTTACTTGTTACCATTGTGGGAAAAAGGGCTATATTAAGCCACAATGCCATGAATTGTGCAATGAAAGGCGCAAAGATAAGGGGAAAGTCAAAGTGCAGGATAAGTCTTTTGATTGCAGCATAGTACCTGCAAAGTCTAGTGTTAAAATTGAAGAGATCAATGTTATGCAGCTTGAGAATGTTGATGATGATGATTATATCCTAGCAACTTCTTCTAGTGCTTCACAGATGATAGAGATACACTCTATGTATGCACAGTGTTGGCTCTTGGACTCAGGTGCATCCTTTCATGTGGCACCTTGCCGATAGTGGTTTCATTCATACCATACTGTTTCGGGTTCTATGTGCTTGGGTGATGACAGCTCTCTTGATATTGTGGGCATTGGTGATGCTAGGCTGCAGTTTACTTCTGGCAATAGTTTTGTTATGCAGGATGTACGTCATGTACCTACTTTGACATGCAGTCTCATGTCAGCTGGACACCTTGATGACGTAGGATATCATGTATGTTTTGGAGACTCTACATGGACGATCACTCGTGGCAGACTTGTGATTGCGAGAGGTGCCAAGGCTGGCAGTCTCTACCCCTTGATTGTATTAGCTTCTTTCCTTGATAATGTTTTGTCTGTGGGTTCTATCCCACATGTATCTCTTTGGCATGCCCATTTGGGCCATATGTCTTTGAAGGAAATAAAAATGCTTTCTAGTTTGCAGTACTTACCACCCCTTGATTATGCATGTTTTGATTCATGTGAGCATTGTCTTTATGGCAGGTAGACTAGGTCTATGCATAAGAAGTCTGGTAGGCCACGCATGAGTGAGCCCTTGGCATTGGTACATTCGGATGTCTGTGGGCCCATGCCTTGTCAGTCTATGGGTGGTGCAAAGTATTTTGTTACATTCATAGATGATTTTTCACGAAAAGTTTGGGCTTATCCCATTAAGCTGAAATCCGATGTCTTGGCTATGTTTCAGAGATGGCTTGCATTGGTTGAGAACCAGTCTAAAATGCCTAAGGACAAATAATGGGGGTGAGTATGTCTCACGTGCTTTTGAGCAGTTATGTGATGAGAGGGGTATTAAGCGTCAGTTGACCGCTCCCTACACCCCCCCTAGAATGTTTTGGCTGAGCGGATGAATAATGGGGGTGAGTATGTCTCACGTGATTTTGAGCAGTTATGTGATGAGAGGGGTATGAAGCGTCAGTTGACCGTCCCCTACACCCCCCCTAGAATGGTTTGGCTGAGTGGACAAATAATGGGGGTGAGTATGTCTCACATGCTTTTGAGCAGTGATGTGATGAGAGGGGTATTAAGCGTCAGTTGACCGCCCCCTACACCCCCCGTAGAATGGTTTGGCTGAGCGGATGAATAGAACCATCCAGGAGTGTGTACGCAGTATGCTTAGCCATGTAGGCCTACCACATAGCTTTTGGGCTAAGGCAGTTAGTACAGCTATGCATGCATAAACAGATCACCCTCTAGTGGTTTGGATTTTTAGGTTGCAGAGGAGGTATGGACTAGAAAACCTCCCTCTTATGCACATCTTCGTGTCTTTGGATGTGAGGCATTTTACCATGTGCCCAAGGACAAGAGAAGTAAGCTCGATCCCAAGAGTGTTAAATGCATTTTCCTTGGTTATGGGGATGCAGGCGAGATGGGTTATCGTCTCTGGGATCTGAAGGCACGGAAAGTCATCCACAGTCATGATGTAGTCTTCCGTGAAGACAAAATGCATAGGCAGCCTGAGAGAGTTGTTGAGATCCACAGGGTCATATTTCAGGAGAAGTTGAGAGCTCTCGCATAGCCAGTTGGACAGCCTACAGCTGCAGCAGATACTCATGGTCAGGGCATTGGACAGGCAGTTGGGCAGGCATCAGAGCCTGCTGTGAGATGGTCTATTAGAGACAGACGTCCACCTGATAGATTTCAGCCTTCACATTATGTCTTGGTTATAGATGCAAGAGAGCCTTTCACCTATGATGAGGCTATGCGCAGGGGTGACAGTCACTCATCGGAGAGGGCTATGCAGTCTGAGATAGACTCCCTGCATAAGAATGACACTTGGGATTTGGTTTCTTGCCTACGGGCAAGAAGGCTTTTCCATGAAAGTGGGTGTACAAGCTAAAAAGTACCCCTGGACATCCGAAGCCGGCATACAAGGCTAGATTGGTAGCAAAGGGTTTTAAGCAAGAGCATGGTGTGGACTTTGACGAGGTCTTTTCTCCTGTGGTTAAGATGACTACCCTGCGCTTAGTCTTGGCTTTGGTTGCTCAACTTGACTTGGATTTATACCAGATGGATGTCAAGACGACTTTCTTACATAGGGACTTGCATGATGAGATTTATATGGAGCAGCCTAAGGGCTTTGCAGAACCTGGCAGGCAGCACCTAGTGTGCAAATTGAAGAAAAGTCTTTATGGCTTGAAACAGGCACCTAGGGAGAAGTATCATAAGTTTGATGCCTTTATGTAGTCACAGGGCTATAGCCGGAGTGCTATGGATCTATGTCTTTACCCGAAGAAAGCCCGTGATGGTTCTTTATTGATTTTGGTACTCTATGTGGATGATATGCTGATAGCAAGGAAAGCTCATGATGAGCTAGATGCTCTTAAGGCTCAACTCAAGAAGAGCTTTGAGATGAAAGATCTGGGACAGGCCGCTCACATACTTGGTATACGCATTAGACGCAACATGCATCAGGGACTCCTCTACTTGTCACAGAGGGAGTACATTCATAAAGTCCTTGAGCGCTTCCGCATGCAGGACATAAACCCTATTGGCTGTCCATTGCCTTCTTATGTGAAGGTATCATAGGCTGATTGTTTGCAGACAGATGAGCAGAGGGCCGAGATGGGCAAGATTCCCTATGCATCCGTAGTGGGCTGTCTTATGTATGCCATGATAGCCACTCATCCAGATATTGCCTTTGCAGTTGGTGTTGTGGCACACTATATGGCTACACCTGGCAAGAAGCATTGGGATTCCGTGAAGGGTATCATGAGGTACCTGAAGGGCATTGCAGATATGTGCATATGCTATGGCAGCCAGGATACAGGAGTCATGGGGTACACTGACTCTGATTATACAGGACATGGAGTTAGTAGGAAGTCCACTTCCGGCTATGTATTCACCTATGCTGGAGGTGCTATTTCTTGGATGTCCAGGGTGTAGAAATGCACGGCCCTTTTCTACTACAAAGGCCGAGTATGTTGCAGCCGCTGAGGCTTGCAAGGAGGCCATTTGGTTGGGTCGTTTGGTTGCTGACCTTGGTGTTGATGCTCTCCCTATATTGCATTCGGATTCTATGAGTGCTATTCAGTTAGCCAAGAACCCGGTCTTCCATGCGAAGACAAAAAAAATTGAGGTGAGGTATCACTTCATACGTGGGGTCATTGAGGACAAGTCTGTTGATCTTGTCAAGATCTCGATTGACCCGAATCCTGCAGATCTACTCACAAAAAGCCTCTCTACATAGCAAATTGTCTTTCTCAGAAGTTTGATGGGCGTGGGATGAGATGACGTCTTTCCTCATCCTGTTGTACATGTGTACATGTTGTATTATCTTTTTCTTTTTCTTTTCACTCCTCAATTAAGGAGACTAGTAATACAAAGAAATTCGGTGCTAGTCTCTATCAGCGATGCATGTACGATTAGTTGGAAAATCATTGAAAGGTTGTTTTTGCACTTCACCTAGTTAGTTTCTAATGATAAAATTCTTGAGCACAATGTTCATCCACACTTACATTGAGCATAACATGGTATCAAACCTGGACGCATTGCAATTATTTGCCAAACATTGACCTACGTAGAGTGTGAGAGGAAATTTGAGCTATAGGGTAGACGAATGGTTTCTTGGGGAAAGCTTGGTAAGGAACTATCAAATATATTGGATCATTAAAAATATATGTGACGTACCCACCTTGATTTTTTGATGGATAACGTTTTAGCTATCGCTCAGAGTTTACCTTCTTCCAACCATCGCCATCTGTACTTTAACCAGAATGATTGGATTTTGCTTGATTGGTTAACCCTAGGTCTACCCCACAGTGGAAGCATCCTGCCGTTACCCACGGAGGATCAACATGAAGGTTCCTAATTGATCTAACGATCACCTATCAACAACTAGCTCACATCCGGAGGTGTCCTTGGAGAGGCTTTTTGTCCAGAAAGAGCGACTGCCATTACCCTTGGTTCATGGAGTACAACACTTTTTTCTAGTAGCAGACTAAGGATTTATGAAATCCCTCGCAATGCTCTAGCATAGCCGCCGTAACTTTCCCCTAAGATAATTTACAGTTCGGGTTCTGAGACCAAACCCTAGGTAAGTCAGCGAATTGACCCTTCCTAGAGTTTCTTCCTAGCGTTTGTTTTTGGGAAAACCTCTCAGCTAACCGAGACCACCATGCCACAGGACTGGATTCGTCAGCAATCCATCCACCTGTTTCCCTCTATGGAAGTTCTTAGTTATCTAAGTACCTACTACATTACATAAAACATATAATAATAGCTTCATTAATTAAAATCCCTTTATTCACAGTTGTTCATTTATGTAATTTACTCATGGACATACAATCAGAATAAAATAAATTCATTGATTATATTCCATAATGTGTGTTCTCCTGCCCATACATGAGAAAATAAAAAAAATTACAATTTCGTATGCTGCCTCATCCGGCGCACTTGCACGTCACCAAGATCAAATCCACCTATAGCTAGCGTTTATAGGTGTTCCAAGTAGAACTCTGGCCATACAGGGGACCAAGTAGTTCCTAGGTGCAAAAAGGGATTTACTAGCCAGAGCCCCCTGGCACCCTATCCACCTCTCCTACTTAATACGATCCTTGCTGGGAGACCTCTTGCCATCGAAGTCGGGGTCCATGCTTTTGCAACGGTAAAAAGAACATTCCCTATTGGTATGGGGATTCATCACCTATCCTCGAGGGAGGTATAGGGCTCCTCAATTTGTATCTATTCCAACACTTAATTCAATCAGGATCCAATCTAGAAGATCACAAACAAGATTGATATCTGCAAGCGGTTATGACTTCAATCAATCATGCAACTTTCAAGTGATGCTTAATTCTAGTAGTGATTGACAATTGATTTTTACATAATGAAATCTTTCCCTTGGAATTTAACTAGGGGTATCTAGATTTTGGGGTCTCTAACTTCCCAGTTATTGTAACCAAGTTTCTTGGTCTTAAGTTAGTATTTCTCAAGAGACTTATCTTATTTCTATTGAATTTGGATAGAACTTTTTTAGAAAAAAAAACCTATGGTATCGCGGTTAGTAAAGGTTATCATCTGCACCCATGACTCTGTTAGTGACTCCCGTGCTCGCAACTCCAACTGTTGCTTCCACATTAGTAGGGTCATTTGCAATTTTTGCTTTTGAATTATTTTTCTTTAGGGTATGACGGAATAGAGATGAGAGTAGAGGTATGATAGAATAGGATAGAGTTCTTCAGTGTCTTCTCTTCTCGGATCAGGGCAGAAGAGGATGAGAGTCCTTCAGCGTATCCCCTTCCTTGGGTCGAATAGGATGACGTCTCTTCGTCTCATGGAATAGAGTCTCCTCCTTTTGCCTTTAAGTGGGAGGTTGTTGGGGGTAAATGCGCCTCCGCCTATCCGCCTGTGTATTACTACACTGACAGTCATCGCCACTACACATTGTAGGTGGCAGGCGCCCGTCACCGTCACTTTATTCTTTATTATTTTAGTGACCGTTTGAATAAAGGAAGGCCCGATCACACATTGTGACTGTTGGAGTTCCCATTTCTAGTCTCTCGCTTTCTTGCTCTTGCTCTCCTGCCATAGCTCTCGAGTCCAACCTTCGATTCGTTGCTCCCTTTCAACATACAATGGCTACACAGTGAAGCACTATGCATATATAGAAAAAGTCACAAGCTTCAAGGAACCCACAAAGTTTTTTGAAGCTATTTTGGATGATCATTGGTGTAAGGCAATGGATGAGGAATATTCAGCATTGGCTAAAAATGACACTTTGGATTTGGTTGAATTGCTTGAAGGAAAACTTCCTAAAGGCAACTACATGAAGGCAAAAAGCCTATTGGTTGCAAATGGGTATACAAGATGAAGTGCAAATCAGATGACACATTGGAAAGATACAAGGAAAGACTTGTGGCAAAAGGGTATGCACAACAATATGGTCTTGATTATGAGGAGACATTCAGCCTTGTTGCTAAAAGGGCAACATGAGAACAGTAATTGCATTGGCATCATCTAGAGGATGGAGTATGTATCAGATGGATGTGAAGAATTCTTTTCTCAATGGTGATTCGGTTGAGGAAGTATACATGGATCAGCTCGAGGGCCATGTACATCCAGATTTTCCTACACGTGTGTGTAGATTGAAGAAAGCATTGTATGGATTGAAGCAAGCACCTAGAACTTGGAATGCTAAGATAAGTGCATACTTACAGAAACTTGGTTTCACTATGGGCAAGGTTGATCATAGCCTATTCACAAAGAAGACAAGGGTTGATTATGTGATATTAGTCATCTATGTGGATGACTTGATCATTATAGGTGATGATGTCAAAGGAATTGAAGAGATCAAGAAAATGTTACATGCTCAATTTTAGGTCAAAGATTTGGATGTATTGAAGTATTTTCTTGGGATTGAGATTGTCTCTACACCTCATGGTACTTGGTTGTTGCAAAAGCAATATGCACAAGACATGTTAACCAAGTATGATATGTTGGATTGCAAGTCTTTGAGCACTCCATTGGAGAAAAATATTAAGCTACTTGTAGATGTTGGACATGAGATTGAGAATGTCACTATGTATAGAAAAATGGTGGGTAGCCTGATTTATGTTACCATTACTAGACTAGATCTTAGCTATTCAGTTGGAGTGATTAGACAAATGGTGGGTAGCTTGATTTATCTTACCATTACTAGACTAGATCTTAGCTATTCAGTTGGACTGATTAGATATATCATGCCAAAGCCTATGGAGCCACACTTGGATGCAGTGAGGAGGATCTTGAGATATGTGAAGGATACATCAGATTATGGTCTATTCTATGAGCATGGTAAGCCTTTGGAGCTTACAAGATATACAGATGCTAACTGGGCAGGAAGTGCCTATGATGGGAGATCTACTAGTGGGTATGAATTTTCCCTTGGTAGTAGTATGGTCAGCTGGAGTAGTAAGAAGCAACCTACAGTTGCACTCTCTAGTATTGAGGCATAGTATAGAGGTGTTGCATTAGCTGCATGTGAGACAGCATGGCTCATGAAGCTTCTTGATAATTTGGGCATGTAAGAAGTCAGGCCTATCACACTCTATTGTGATAACACGAGTAGTGTGCTCCTAGCTAGCAATCCTATCTATCATTCTAAGAATAAGCACATTGAGGTACACTCTCACTTTATTAGAGAAAAAGTGATTAGGTGACATTGATTTGGTCTATGTGATGACAGAAGAACAAGTTGCAAATATCTTTACTAAGTCATTGGGTAAAGATAAGTTCGTGCATTTCAGAGAGCTACTTGGAGTGAAGTACCACACTTGAGCTTGAGGGGGAGTGTTGAGAGTCAAACTCATAGTCTTTGGTTCAGTTGTCTACCTTAGTTGAATAAGGTTAGGTCATACTGGCTTAACCATGGTTAGATCTAGGTTACTTGATCTTTGTATGTGTGTGTGTTGTACTGTAGTTGACTTGATTGTGTGAATGATAATGGATTGATCATGGATCATGGATGCTACCCTTTTGGCCTAGCTTTGTCCATCTCTCTCTCTCTCTCTCTCTCTCACACACACACACACACACACACACACACACACACACACACACACACACACACACACACACACACACACACACACACACACACACACACACACACACACACACACACACACACACACACACACACATTTCTTTCAAAAATGTATATAGACAATGAGCATTTCAACTTGCAATATGATTGGGTACCTTTTAAGAAAAATAAACTTAGTTTTGTGAAAATTTATAAAAAATTATTTTTGGGGGCAAAAGTAAATCCGAGTTGCTAATGCGACACTTTTGAAAGAGTGGTGGTCCCAACTTGGAGAATGAAAAGGGCTAATTACTAGGGTGAAAAGAAAGGGATACCCCCTCTTTTCTAAATAGGGTCCACCACAAAAAGTGGGTGGAGCCTAGGAATGTAGGGGGGCTAGAGGACAGAAAGGCATGTAATGATGACCATTGAAGAGGGACTAATCCAAGAATAAGGAGGACTAATTAATTTCTTGCAAGGCCCTTTTGAGTCCATATTGCCCCTAATGTGAGATGTTTCAATTTAGAGTGGCCATATTATGGATGCACTAAGCAATACAATCAAGTACAATGGAAGGGCAAGTTACGCCAAGTGCTCTCTATCAATATTTTGACACAATCAAATAGGACACTAGTGTGCCATCATTATTCCATCAACCTAGAGTGTCTAGCTATTTGTGAGTGTTGCATATCCTATTGCTATCCTACCAATAGAGCCAATACCAAGAGGTGTTCCATACACATGGAATATCATAATCACCCCATATCAAATGGGGTTCGTAGGAAGAATATAGAAACTATGGAAGCCCATTCTAGATCTTGATGTGAAGTGCAAAAAGTTGGAGACAAGTGCTACAAGGGACTTGGTTATGGAAATGATTGAGGGGGGGACAATGAGGCTGAGGGTGAGTGTGGTGTTGAGATTCTATTGGAGAGAGTCACTTCTCTTGTCCAACATAAAAGATGAGCATTTCTTATAGGCATTGTCATTCATCATGGAATTAAATCTTGGTTTGACATTTTGTTTCTTCATAGGATACAAAGGACCATGGATATTGCCAAATAGAATATAAAAAGGTTGATGTAGACCTTGAGGCACTGTTAGAGCTAAAGGATAGGACAAACAACCTGTAGCCTTACTTTCATAGTATCTTATTTCCAAATCATTTGGCCCATACAAAGGAGCCACATGTTTTTAAAATATATACTATTGGCCCTAGAAGTGGAGTAGACCTTGTTAATCAAATGACACTTGGAGGCTCAATGGAGCACCAATTTTTGCATTTTGATCATATTCACCACACTCATGGATGGAACACAATGAGTGCCCATGTGTATCACCCAGATGTTAGAGAGCTACTTACTTCTTAATCATTAGTAATGATTATATTAATCTTTTAGATTAATCCACTTGAAAATTATTATGGTTTTCACACTTGATAAATGGATGATTGGGTCAATGTGGGTTTCAAAGAGCACAATTTGCTAAGTTCATGGCTAATGAGACTCAACAAAATTGGTTGGCAATGTATAGTTTTTTTACAAAGGAAAAGAGGAATGTGATGTAGTATAAGGAGAGATCATGCTCATTTCATTGGGAAAAGAGTATGCTAGAGCATACAATTCAATGCATCAAACCACAATTTCAAGAGGAACACAAGGAGCTATTCTATCAATGGAGGGATGCCCCAAGTGAGGTATATCTTGAGGCAAAAAAGGAAAAACTCATTAGCTTTAGGAGATTGGATCATGCTCATGAGGATGAATTGTAGTCCTTGGACACTTTGCTTTCTTGGTGCGAGGTGGGAGGGTTCCTACCAAGCAAGGTGGATGCTAAGTCAAGGGGATGGAAGTCAATTTCTACCTACAACCAATCTTTCCAAATGTAAGCATGCCTTGACGAGGGTAGCCCTTGGATATGCTTAGCAAGTTAGCTTGTGCTCTACTTGTGTTGTAGACCTTACTATATCAGTTTTTCAAAGTGCCCATTGCAAAGCATATTTGGCAAGAAGGCATGAGGGATCTGGACCAAGCCTTAGAAATATACATAATAGATCTATATTGGGGAAAAAAGGAATGCTAGCAAGAAATTATTTGGTAGATCTAACATCGATTATGTTCGAGGAGCACCAAATGGCAAGTGATCTACAAAGTGGTGTTGAGCAACAATCTGTTATGCAAAAGAGGAGAAGTGTCCATGCAAGAATTTTATTGGATATTGATAGTCATAGGCCAAAGTATGAGAATGCCAATATTCATTGTCCAAGAACAAGGGAAGGGTCAACACTCATTGGAGGCATTCCTAAAGAGACTAATGTGGATATGAAAGAGCAGGTGATTCGTTGAACACCAACAAATGGTCAACCCACATGATGGGGTGTGTTGTAGGGAAAAGAAAAGAAATATGAAACTTTTGTTCATGACGGAAGAGGTGGAAGAGTTAAGGGTGTGACTACACCATACTGTAAGGGCTAGAGAAAATATAAGGATAAGGAGAGTTGGAAAATGTTTTGGTTTTGTCCCTCAAGTGTGGTTCACCCTACTAGGATTGATAAGAAGAATCAAAGCTTCTATGGATCAATACCATTAGTGTGGAAGGTATCCAAGGGAACATGTTTAAATGTAGATGAAACATCTAAATTGGTCTCTACGTGATTTCCTTTGGATGGTATGAAGCACATGGTGCCAAATCTGTATGTAACTCTAGGTAATGTGCACCGCTCAAGTAGAGGAGATGATCATGTTGTTAGATGGAGAGAGAAATTAAGCAAGACTAATAATGAGTGCATTGACCATGCTCGTCTTTGCAAGGGGATATTATATATGAAACTACATCTATCCTCAGTGAGTCCCACATTTTCTGGGTTTCAACAATGGAATCAAAGAAGACAAGGATTTCCTATGATGTGAACCTATGTGAGTTTCCAAGATGCTCATGTCCTGATTTGCTCTGCAAGACTAAAGAAGGGGAGCCTAAATGCCTTGTATGCATCTATATTTTGTGTTCATTAGGATTCTTAGATTGGAGCCCTTGGTTCATAAATTTATGCTTCAAGTGACCTTGACAAAGTTAAAGATTGCCCAAGCCATATTGGGGCATCACAATGTTTCTTTTGTGGATGCTGTGTAGATAGAGATTTGTAATTCAAAGAGAAACTTAGGTTTAGTGGTAAGCATGTGATGCATTCCACATTTTAGTCTAGTTGGGCTTGCAAATGGATTTTGGAGGGAAAGCATACACTAAACTTTTTGTGTCCTCTTGTGTTTGGCCTATACATACATTGGTTATCATAGGCTAACATGTTCACTTATTTGAGGTTAGGTATGCATTCCTATCAATGAAAATATATAGGACTACAAATATTCTTCTGATAAACGTGTTTGCTTTTGGTATGTATAGAAGAGTAAGGATGTTGTTCTTGAAAAAGTGTGATGTAAGGATAGTTTACCTTGCAATAATTCATGTGCTCAGTTTCTTAAGTTGCTCACTCTATGTTTGCTCGATTTACGATAATCATCCCATTTCTAGGGTCCTCTATGTAACAACCATCATATATAAACTAAACTTGCAATCTTTATTTGACCATCTGACCAATAGAAACCAAGTCCTTAGTTATATTTGTACATGTAACACATCAAGAAAACATTTGTTTTACTATCATACATATTAAGGAAATATTTTTGGATGTATCATCTCATATCTCCACAGAGCCGGGAGACTTTGGACCACTCATCTCTTTAAATTACTCTCAATGAGAAGTTATGCGGCTAGAGACACCTCAATCTATATACCATACATCATAAATACTATACACCAAAGAGTTTTTCACTCATATCATTATTGTTTTTGCTAATGGAAGCATACTTATGTGGCATCTTTTTCCCATTTCTAATTTTAGATTTATTTTTAAATAATTATTAAATATATGATCTTTCTAACCACAATGCTAGTATTCTCTATTATTACAAAAATTCTACTGTTATTGGTTAAAACCTACAAGTTGCCCTCTTTAGCTCCCCCTTCCTTGAGACTATGTCCTCCCCTATTTTGTTATGCACCATAATTTTGACCATGACCACCACCCTATCCCTTGGCCACAACCTCTACTTTTGCTAATAGAGTAAAATATATGTTTAGACTTGCTCTTGCATTGAGAAGAAGAGGAATCTAAGCCACGGTTCTTCTCATCAAGTGTCAACATCAACATCAAATTATTGAATACATGGTATTTCTCACCACAATGCTAGTATTCACTATTATCACCACAATTCTACTACTGTTGGTTAAAACCTACAAGTTGCTCTCTTTGGCTCCCCCTTCCTTGAGACTGTGTCCTTGCCTATTTTGTTGTGCACCAGAACTTTGACAACTACTACCACCTTGCCCTTGTCTATTTTTGCTAGTAGAGTAAAACACATGTTTAGACTTGCTCTGATAAATCAAATACCATGCAACTTTTGCAATATGCCTATTTTTTCTTTCTACAACCCCATTTTTCTATGGGGTATACTTGCAAGTAAATTGCCTCTTTATCCCATGAAACCTCAAGAAGCCACTAAACTCATTAGAGATGTACTCTCCCCCTCCATCTGAACTCAAACCCTTTTTTTTCAAGCCTATTTTTATTTCAATAACTACCTTGAAAGATTTGAAGTGCTCAAATACATTACTCTTTTCCTTCATGAAAAATATCCATAGCCCTTGAATAGTCATCAATAAATGTGACAAAGTATTTGCTTTGCCACCAAGAGATACATTCTGTGTAGGCCCTCGAAAATCTATATGCAGCACAACATCAAGTATATTTTTGCTCACTTCTCTGTCATGCAAAGAAGAATTGTCTTGCCTGCTTACCAAACAGACATGCTTCACACACTTTATGAAATTGTGCAACTCTAAAAGAATGCAACTGAGAGCTAGATATTGTGACCCGTTTTTGAAGCGTTTGAGTCCATTCTTGGAGCAAAAAAGTGGCCAGGAGGCGTCAAGAACCAAATTTTCATGCAAAATTGAACAGTGGCAAATGGTCAAGCTAGAGTTTTTCTAAATGGATTTCGACACCAGGAATCCAATGCCAATCTCCATTCAACATTTAATTCTTGCAAGGTTTAGAATTCTAAAGCAGATATGTGATTCGACAGCTGGAAAGTGCACAACAAGGTCAAGGATTATAGATTTTGATGTCACGCAGTTAGTCATCTAGTCAAATCACAATTCTAAGTCCATTTGCCCCTCCAAACAGGCCGAAAACCCTCGCGGAGCAGTGTGAGTCGTTTTTTCAAAGTGGGGATTTAATAAATGACATGAAATGAAAAAAAACATGTAAATTCTTGCTCGACAGGAGGAGGGGGCGTTTTTTGTTTTGTGCCCCATTTTTGGATGGATTTGTGCCTCTTCAATATACCCCAATCAAGAGAGAGAGAGATGGAAACCTGATCTACATGCCAAGAGCAAGATTTGACTGTAAGCATATGAAATGATCAAGGAAATGAAATTTTGATTTCTTAGTCTTTCTCTCTTCTCTCTTCTCTCTCCTCTTGCTGCTCGTTCATATGCTTGATTTTATGAGAGAAGGGGGTGGGTTTTGATGAAAGATGTTGGTGGAGTGATGGTGTTAAAGCACAAAGGATCGTAGATCGGGCTATGGAAGAGTGTTAGCGGGCTCCAACCTTGAAATATGAGTCTCAAAAAACATGTTTTTATGCATAAGTGATCATTCTACTTGTTTTATGATAGATTTTGGATGAAATTGTTTGGAAATAGTTATTTTTGGTTGTTAATGCTATAATCTATTAGAGATACTGAAGAAAATAAGAAAATTCAATCACATAATAATTTATACATAAATCCACAAAACCCACGACTGCGTAGTTTTAAGGAAAATGGTCAATTTTGGGGTTTTTGCGGTGTTTATGGGGTTCGTGTAGAATAAAAAATAATATAAAATTAATTCTCAGTACACATGATCGGTCCAAACCAAAAAGTTAGAAAATATCATACTTTATGCATAAGTAAATAAAAAATAGAAAAAGTGGAAAAAAAATATTTTGCATTCAAAAAATAAGAAAATTAAGATTTATGTGTGTAGATGTGTGACATGGTTGGAGTAGGAGGGATGAGCCTCAGTCAACCTTGTCTTTGTGTTAAAGTGGAGTCTTTATCGCTTTTATAAGGAAAAATACATAAAAAATGCTTCCTACACCTATCAACGCATGCATAACCTATGAGGTAGAGAGAAAGAGGGTTTTGAGGGTGAATAATTGTTGATAAGATTCTAAATTTTGATCTTTTGCTGATGCATGGCATATGGGATGTTTATGGTTTAAGTTTAAGAGAGTCTAACAGCACGAGAATGCTCGGTGCTGACCCTCAACAATGTAGCATTAGGTGTAGATTAAAATCATTGAAAGAAATATCTTTGCACCTCACAATGCTGATTTGTAAATGATAAAATGATTGAGCACTATGGTTCATACACAATTGCATTGCACGCAACTCATGGTATCATTACTTGATGCATTGCAATTGTATTTATGCATATGACCTACGTTGAGTATGTGAGATATCCTAAGTTGTAGGTTTAGATGATCGGTTTCCTTGGGGACTATTTAGTAAGGAAAATATCTATATCTCTTGAAACATTTGAAAACAAGAGTGGAGTTTGTGACATACACGCTATTTGTATTAGTGGCACATTGAGGGGCCAATCCCGTAGGTATAGGAGAGGCGTAGTGGGGCCACGGCATTCAGTCATGAGGTACCTCCTCTGTCTATGCTTACGTGATGTTTTACACCAATATGTGTAGGGACTCCCTTTGAGGAGTATGGAGAAGGATTAATTGTTGGATTACAATCCAAAATAAATGTAAAATTTACGATAGAAGTTAGGGTAGTGTGTCCCTTAGAGGCTCTTGGCCATGAGGACAAGAGGATGTATTCTTTGAGTGTAGAGAGGCCATGCTAGTGTCTATAGAGTCAGTGTCGGGCCCATTTCAGTCCCGACAGGTGGTGCAGTTTTTGAAGGCCACTTATAAGTGGCAGTCCCCGAATCTTGACCATTTAGCCAGTTTATGCTAAAGGACACTGAGATTGATCCATTGTTTATTGACAAACACCATCTAGCTGAAATCCAAAAGGAAGAAAGAGTTGACAGAGCCACCAATGTGCCGAGATCTTGAGGAGGTATTCCCCTCAATGTAGTAGTCCAATATTTCTATGAGGAAGTGGATATAGTGGTCCTAGAGCCAGAAGTAGTCCATTGGGACGAGGAAGCTCCAGTGCTCCCCTTCCCCCAGTAAGTCAACCTACATCAAGTGCAGGTGTAAACCCACCTTTACCAAATCCTATTGCAAATGCAATCATCGTTATGGCACAGCTTATCGCAATTCCTATTGGAATGGCGGATTTTCCAGCCGTAGGTTCCCCCCTATCCATCTTTAATGGGTTAGTGGAGGAAGATGCAGAGCTCCATATTAGGTAGTTTCAAAAGTTGATGTTCAATTGTCATATTCAAGATGAAGGATATTTAATGATGTTCTTTAACACGACTCTCAGAGAAAGAGTTGTAGTATGGTATCATGGCCTGGAGGCTAGAACCATAATCACTATTGATTTATTTTATGCAATCTTTCGAAGGGAATTTGCCCCTGAAAGGGGTGGTCAATATCGGCTACCTGTACTAAATGTGACACATCAAGAGTCACATGAGGATATCCGAGCATATGCCAAGAAGTTAAAAGAGGTCTTTCGCAAATTGCAAGCCTCTATCCCTATCCTAGTAATTGCCCAATTGCAATATTTTTTGTATGGTTTGGACTTCAATATGCAAGTGTAGTTGAGTAGTGTCACCTTGGTGGATATAAACACTGCTATTAGATGAGCATAGGAAGTAGAATCTCAACTACAAGTGGCCTACGTTTCTAGAGCCAAGGTCTAGTTCTTGGAAATAATTTGGCATTAACCAATGGAAGTCAAGGGATAGCTATGACTAACCTGAATGTGAGAGAAAGCATAATACAAATGTGTCCTTGCTACCAGCTCCTCCCAGTGTGACCATGCTAATGGATTGTTGGATGGTTTCACTAAATAATGGAAGTCAAATGATAAACCTTAATGTGGTTCCAATTAGTCAGCAATGGCCAAACCCTAATCAGGTGGTTAGGCTGATGGAACAACAAGTAGATGATTGTGGCTATGAGTCTAGTGCATTGAATGCCCTTAACAAAGTTAAGGATATGATGAAGCACTATACCAACATGATCACCGAATAATATAGGCAAATAGCTGTTGATGCCAATTTTCTTAGAAAATAGTAGAATTTAATAGGGAGTTGACGCCCTGAAGAGAGTGCCCTCTCAAGATTCAGTTGTAAGTGGTGTGGTGGCCAACATTTTCCTAGGAGTTACCCTAATGTTAAATGTGACATATGTGGAAAGTTCGGCCATCTAACTAGTATCTATTGTTGGAGTAAGATTAGTTTTACCCAACAAGAGAATAGGCAACCACATCTAGTCGATCATCGAGTGCAAGGGAATAATATCCAGCAGGATGATGGACAAAAACAAATATTGCAAAGAGGGAAAGGTACTGTTAGAAGAGCTGCCTAGTGGTAGTGGTGTCAGCCTTATTGAAGCTATGAGTGTCAAGAACATTGAAGCTTCTAATTTGCAAACCATTACAAGAGGGAAAAATGCTAAAGAAGGTACTAATGTAAAACCTGCTAATACAAACCCTAAATAGGATGATAAAGGGATGCAAGTCCTTAACCTTAATGTAGAAGCCGGTCCTCTAAAAAGGGGCTGATGGCAAAGCTAACCCTCAAAACGAGTTACCAAAGAAGAAGGTAAAATCCAATAAGGAGGCACCAAAGCCAATTCAAAGGCCAAAGGAGAGAATGGTCTGGTGGGAGAAGAGAAGCATTGGTAATTATCATGAGTTTGATTTATCGAGTTCTCTTTGTGACATAAAGCTTGATGTGAATCTCCTACAATTGATCAAGCTATCTTCAAGAGTGCGTAAAGAATTTAAAAAGATTCTTTGCATTGGATATATCATTGAGCCCTTGGCAATAGATCGTGTGGGAGAGGATTGGTTTGAGCAATCTAAAAAGCATTGCCCAAGGGTAGCAGCGTATGTTGATGGAATATGTAAAGGACCAAATTTTCATGCAAAATTGAATGATGGCGGATGCAAGCTCGAGTTTTTCAAAGTGGATTTCATGCCATGAATCCAATGCAAGTCTTCGTTTGTTGATCAAAGGTTGTTTGACCCCCCATTTAATCCCTGCAAGGTTTAGTGCTCTAAAGCAGCTATGTGATTCGGGAGTCGAAAAGTGCACAATGGGATCAAGTGATTCAGGAGCCAAAAAGTGCTGGAGTACAAAGGATCATAGATCAGGCTGTGGAAGAGCATCGATGACCTCCCAACCTTGAAATACGAGTCTCAAAAAGTGTGTTTTTATGCGTAGGCGATCGTTCTACTTATTTTATGATAAATTTTGGTTGAAAGTTTTTAAAAATGGTTTTGTTTCGTTGTTTATATTGTAAGCTATCATAGATGCTGAAGAAAATAAGAAAATTCAATCACATTATATTTATGCATAAGCCTACAAAACCTGCGACTTTGCAGTTTTAAGAAAAATGGTCAATTTTGGGGTTCTAGAGTTCATGTGGAATAAAAAATGATGTAATATTAATTCTCAAATACACATGATCAGTCCAAACTAGAAAATCATGTATGTGGATGTGTGACATGGCTGGAGCATGAGCGATGAGTCTCAATTCAGGCTTGTCTTTGTGTTAAAGTGGAGTCTTTATCACCTTTATAAGGAAAAACACATAAAAAATTGCTTCCTACACCTATCAACGCATACATAACCTAAGTGGTAGGGAGAAGGAGGGGTTTTGAGGGTGACTAATTCTTGATAAGATTCTAAATATTGATCTTTTTCTAATGCATGGCATATAGGATATTTATGGTTTAAGTTTAAGAGGGTCTAGTAGCACGAGAATGCTCGGTGCTGCTGACCCTTAACAATGTAGCATTACATATAGATTAAAATAATTGAAATAAATGCCTTTGCACCTCACAATGCTAATTTCTAAATGATAAAATAATTGAGCACTATGGTTAATACACAATTGCATTGCATGCAACTCATGGTATCATTACTGGATGCATTGCAATTGTATTTATGCAGATGACCTATGTTGAGTGTGTGAGATATCCTAAGTTGTAGTTTTAGATGATTGGTTTCCTTGGGGACTATTTAGTAAAGAAAATATCTATATCTCCTGGAACATTTGAAAACAAGAGTGGAGTTTGTGATGCACATGCTATTTGTATTAGCGGCACATCGAGGGGCCAATCCTTGAGGTGTAGGGGAGCCACAGTGGGGCCGTAGCATTCAACCAAGGGGTGCCTACTCTGCCTATGCTTATGTGGTGTTTTACACTGATATGCATAGGGACACCCTTTGAGGAGCGTGGGAAAGGCTTAATCATTGGATTATAATCCAAAACAAATGTAAAATTTATGATAGAAGTAAGTGTAAAATATTACACGGCGCAGCGAACAGAATCTGAGAAAGAGATAGAGAGTACACAACAGATAAGAGGAGAATCAGTAAATTCTTTAACTTCAAACAACTGATACAAAGATGGCTCTGTCCACCCGTGCGCTTCCACTGAGTGAAGCTTAGATGGCGATCTAGACAGAAGATAGGTGAAGAGTTTAAGGCTAGCTGGAACAACAACTCTGACTGGGTGAAAGATTAGTGTAAGATGGCTGCGAAGGGGTTTAGCTTTTATAGCCCGCGAAGGTCGTTAGGTCGGCCTATTGACCGACCTACCATATGAGCCTCCACTAGTCGGCCAGGGAATATTCCAGGGAATATTCCCTTTACCATCGGGCCGGGGGCGCTGCCCCCGGACCCCCGCCAGGGGGGCCGCTGGCCCCCCTGGGACCCCCCAGCCAGGGGCCGCTTCCGCGGCCCCCGGACCCCACAATAGGGGCCCCTTTTAACTCCCTTACCACGCAACTCAATGCAATGTGCCTCGAGTTGCTACCAGCATAACCACTCCGTCTAACCCAAAGATTAGACCCACAACAGTCACCTTTTTGCCATCCGGTCACATAGACCTCATCTGATATACAAGTCAGGACTCAACCAATGTCCGGGCTCACATTTGGCTTCTCCTCATAATGGGGGCCTTACAACTTTGAGCACCATGGATCATTGGTAGCACCTAATGAGGGTGGGGCATTGATCATATCTAACACCCCCCCTCAATGTCCACCCATAGGTGAACTATCTCCTCGGCCCAATGCCGAGTCTCTGAAGATGAACTTGAAGCAGATCCTTCGTAAGTGCTTTGGTGAAGATATCTGCTCCATTCTCCTCTGTTGGACAGTAGACCAATTCCACTATCCCATCCTCCATCAAATCACGCACATAGTGATACTGGATCTCTATATGTTTGGTGCGTGCATGAAACACTGGATTTTTGGCAATGGCGATGCAACTCTGATTATCACATCTCAGCACAGTTGGTTCTTCATCCTGCACTCCCATATGCCATAGAATCCTTCTCAACCATACGGCCTCACATGCAGCAAAACAAGCTGCCTTGTACTCTGCTTCGGTAGAAGACAATGCCACTGTTGGTTGCTTCTTACTAATCCAAGAGAAAATTCCTGAACCCAAAGAGAAACAATAACCAGAAACTGACTTCCTGGAATCAATGTCTCCTGCCCAATCTGAGTCACAGTTCCCCACAAGAGAAGTTCCGAAACTGTATGTGATACCATAGTCAAGAGTTTTCTTCAAGTATCTGAGCACCCGCATCCCAGCCTTCCAATGACTCTCATGAGGTTTGTTTGAGAACCTGCTCAAAACACCAACAGCAAAACTGATATCTGGTCTGGTGTTACACAAGTAGATTAGACTGCCGACCAACCTCCTATACCTCCCAATGTCTGCTAGTGCTGATGTATCCTCAACGGATAACTTTACATTCACCTCCATAGGTGTAGCTATCTCCTTGCACTCGGTCATGCCAAATGCCTTCAAGATCTCCCATGCATACTTCTTCTGAGAGATGAAGATCTTTCCTGGCTCTTGCCAGACTTCAATCCCCAAACAATAGTGCAGCAAGCCCAAGTCTGTCATTTCAAACTCAAAACTCAAAGCCTTTCGAGTTTGGTTGATCATATCTTCATAGTCACCTGTAATAAGAAGGTCGTCCACATATAGGACAATCACTACAGACTTTTTACCATCCCTGTAAACATACAAGTTAGCATCTGAGGCACATCTTTTGAAGTTTAGGTTTAAAAAGAACCTATCTATCCGCTGGTACCATGCTCTGGGGGCTTGTTTCAGCCCATACAATGCCTTCTTCAGTTTACACACTTTGTTCTCAGAATGGGGGGCCTCAAACCCTGGTGGCTGAGCCACGTACACCTCCTCCTTGAGGTCACCATTTAAGAACGCTGACTTAACATCCATTTGGTACACTGGCCACTTCTTGTGGGCAGCCACTGCAAGTACCGTGCGAATAGTGGTCATTCTGGCAGTTGGGGCAAATGACTCTTGAAAATCAAACCCTTCAACTTGTGAAAATCCTTGGGCAACCAGTCTAGCTTTGTACTTTTCTAAGGTACCATCAGCCTTGTACTTTACCTTCCAGATCCACTTGGTGCCAATAATCTTCCGCTTTGCTGGCCGATCCACTAGCTCCCAAGTGTCATTCTTCATTATGCTGTCATACTCCGCCTGCATAGCAGCCTTCCATGATGGATCTGCAAGTGCTTCTTCTAAGTCAGTTGGCTCCTTTACTTCTCTCATAATCTCAACCATCAAGGCCATGTTGACTATGTGAGCAGAAGCCCTCCTTTGCTCCTCTATTCTCTGAGACCTCCTTGGTCCGTCTGCCTTCTCCTCAACAGATGCAGGCATAGGATTATTGTGGTCATAGAGCTGCTTCACCCAGCGCGGCAATGGCTTTTCCGGTGGGGTGATGTCAGGTTGGTGAACTTTTTCCTCATCATCTGAAGATGATGCTTCCTCCTCCTTAAGGATAGGGATAGCTCTCGGGACAGGTTCATAGTGGACTACTTCTTCGCTTGATGATAAAGTGGAAGACCTTGCCTTCTCCTCCTCCACTGTATGCGGCTCCTCCTTGAACACCACATCACGGCTCGCGATGATCTTCTTTGCCTCTTGGTCATATAACTTGTAAGCCTTCTGCTCATCACTATAACCCAAGAAGATACATTTTCTGCTTTTTGGTTGTAACTTGTTTCTCTTCTCATCTGGAACATGTGCATAACATTCACATCCAAAAATTCTGAAATGTGAAACAGATGGTTTCTTACCAGTGTAAGCCTCATGAGGTGTTTTTCCCTTGAGAGCCTTTGTGTAGCTCCGATTTAGAATGTAGACTGCAGTATTAACAGCTTCAGCCCAAAAATGATTAGGCAATCCCTTGCCCTTTAGCATGCATCTTGCCATCTCCACAATGGTACGATTCCTGCGTTCCACAACACCATTCTGCTGAGGTGTGTGAGGCGTCGTCAATTGACGCTTGATCCCTTTGCTCTTGCAAAAGCCTTCAAACTCCTTTGAGTTGAACTCACCACCACCATCTGTTCTAAATTTCTTCACACTTTTCCCTGTTTCATTCTCAACAAGTATTAGCCACTCTTTAAACTTACCAAAAGCTTGAGCCTTATCACGAAGGAAGTACACCCACATCTTCCTACTGTAGTCGTCGACAATCAACATAAAATAAGAAGATCCCCCCAAGGCCTGTGTAGGCATCTTACCACACAAGTCAGCATGCACCAACTCTAGAGGAGCATGTGCTCTATTCTTGCTTTCTTGTGGAAATGCCTTTCTCTGTTGCTTGCCCATCATACAAGCTTCACATGGTTCCTTCAATTCAGTTATTGTAGGTAGGTGAGCAACCATACCTTGCTTTTGCATCTCCTTCAATACTGCAAATCCGATGTGTCCAAACCTTTCATGCCAAAGCTTACTTGTGCCCACTCCAGCGGTGGCTGTAAGAGCACTTAGCTCATACAGGTTGTTCCTTCTTTCTCCTTTGCCAACAATTGTGCCAGCACTATCAATAATTTCTGCACCTGTCTTCTTGAACCTCACTTCATGACCAAGATCAGTTATGGCAGCAACTGATAAGAGATTTCTCCTGATTTCGGGAACATACAACACATTTGAAAGCTTTTTGACTTCACCATTTGCAGCAACAAAAGAAATAGTACCTGTGCCCGCAGCAGGGCATTTAGCATCATTTCCAACCGTCACAGTGATGGATTCTTGTAGAGGCTGCATAGAACTGTATAGACCTTTCTTGTTGGTCATGTGACGGGAGGCCCCACTATCCAACACCCAAGAGTCAGTGGTAGATTCTTCTTGCGCCGAGGAGCACACTTCCTCAATGGTCGCCATGAATAATTCCAACTCTGCTTCAGCCGTATTGGCTGTCTCTTTCCCTTTAGTTTTAAGGGTACCATTCTTTTCATCTGCCTTCTTGACACGACAATCTGCAATCGCATGTCCTTTCTTCTTACAGTAGAAGCACTCTCCTTGAAACTTCTTCTTGCCGCCCTTTTTCTTTTTGTCACCATCATTTTTGGTGGAGGAAACACCTTTGCCTTTTGCATTGGCAGAGAATGCAGCATCTCCATTGTTGCTTCCTTCTCGGGCTTTCAGCCTCAACTCCTCCTCCATTAATAATGCACAAAACTCCTCAAAAGTCAAAGCTTGAGGTCTCACCTGAGTATTAAGGGCAGTTACTAGTCCATCAAACTTTTGTGGACAAATCCGAAGACACCTCCGAGCTAGCTCTTCGCTAGTCTTTTGTATCCCAGCGCCAGCCATCTGGTCGCGCAGATTCTTAATCCGAGTGATGAATGCTTCAACCGTCTCTCCTTCAGCAAACTTCTCCGCTGCTAGTTGATTCTCCAAGTTTTGAATCCTTGTTTGGTTTCGTGTTTCATACTGACTCCTTAGTACATTCCAAGCCTCTGACGCTTTGGTTGTATGCTGAATCAGAGTCAAAACACTGTCAGAACAGCTTGTAACTAAGGCACACAATGCATCTGCATTCCTTCGTTTCCAAGCTCGTAGAAGATCTGCATTCGGAGGAATCATCACACTAGGATTTGATGGGTCGGGGGTAGGCTGTGGTTCTGCGTCAGTCCCCAGCACAGTCTCCAGAAGCTCATAAGAATCAAGGATAGTTGTAATTTTGAACTTCCACAAGGTGTAGTTTGTACCATCTAACTTGCCTTCGCTGAAGGTTGGTGGACGAATCCTCAGTGTTTGAATAGCCGGTACAGCAGCACCACCTCCTGCACCGCTTCCTGATGCGCCAGAACTGCTTCCCGGAGTCGACATCGTTTCTCTTTGCTGTTGAAGCCTTTGCCTCTTGCACGCTCTCCGATCTCTAGAGCCCCCTGGGCTCTGATACCATGTAAAATATTACACGGCGCAGCGAACAGAATCTGAGAAAGAGATAGAGAGTACACAACAGATAAGAGGAGAATCAGTAAATTCTTTAACTTCAAACAACTGATACAAAGATGGCTCTGTCCACCCGTGCGCTTCCACTGAGTGAAGCTTAGATGGCGATCTAGACAGAAGATAGGTGAAGAGTTTAAGGCTAGCTGGAACAACAACTCTGACTGGGTGAAAGATTAGTGTAAGATGGCTGCGAAGGGGTTTAGCTTTTATAGCCCGCGAAGGTCGTTAGGTCGGCCTATTGACCGACCTACCATATGAGCCTCCACTAGTCGGCCAGGGAATATTCCAGGGAATATTCCCTTTACCATCGGGCCGGGGGCGCTGCCCCCGGACCCCCGCCAGGGGGGCCGCTGGCCCCCCTGGGACCCCCCAGCCAGGGGCCGCTTCCGCGGCCCCCGGACCCCACAATAGGGGCCCCTTTTAACTCCCTTACCACGCAACTCAATGCAATGTGCCTCGAGTTGCTACCAGCATAACCACTCCGTCTAACCCAAAGATTAGACCCACAACAGTCACCTTTTTGCCATCCGGTCACATAGACCTCATCTGATATACAAGTCAGGACTCAACCAATGTCCGGGCTCACATTTGGCTTCTCCTCATAATGGGGGCCTTACAACTTTGAGCACCATGGATCATTGGTAGCACCTAATGAGGGTGGGGCATTGATCATATCTAACAGTAAGGGCAGTGTGTCCCTTAGACACTCTTGGCCGCTTAGATTCTCATTGCCAAAGCCACTTTCTACAAGAAATTCATCCCACAATAGCGGAAACATATTACCATCATGATACACCCTCTATGTGGTGGATTACTTCCTCTTTTTGTTGAAGGAATAAAGATGTGTATCTTGGTGACAAATTGTTTAGGAACAAAAACAGAGAGAATGACCATCCATGGAAGATTTAGCATTCATTGAAGAGTTTCCAGAGATCATCAAGTGAAAAATTGTGAGGAAGCTTAAAGAGTCATGGTCAATGGAAGTTCACAAGAACAAGAAGGAAAAGAGTTGAAATCTATTCATGGATGCTCAAGAGTAGGATACGTGGGACGCATGGTGCATTGACAACCTTCTGTTTGTCCAATTAGCAACCCACTAAAAGTTGGTGGAGGGAGTATTCTTCACAACATACATTGTTGAAACCATTAGAAACTAGCATTACTATGATGATGGTACTACAACGATTCTCAAAAGAATGAGTTTTGATACCTTTAGAACTCAATATCTTCCCCTCTATAGTGAACTGAAAGATAACTTTAGAGAATTCAAAAAGAAGGAAGGAAGTAGAAAAAATATTGGCAAGAGAGTCCTCCAGAGACTGAAGCCCTCTCTCATTCTGTTCTGTGGGGTGCAGAAAAACTAGGTGGACCTAACTTTCTGATGAATGACACAATCAAGAGGCAAGCACTAGAACAAGTCCAAAAACACGTGAGAAGGGAGACAACAAAAATCAAAGCCAAGAATGAGCACCTCCTTTAATGCGCTAGTGGCACTCTTTATAAAAGTCCCCATGGTGACTCAAGGTCCCCTTCCTAGTCAGATCTGTCTTGGAAATATTGTTGTGACAAGACAATGAATATAGTCTCGTTGCCCATCTTTAAGGGAGAGTACAATGAAGACCTTGATCTTCATGTAGCAAAGTTCATGGTAGCGTATGTGCTAACAATGTCAAAGCCCTGGAGCATTGGTTGGCAATATTCCCCACCACTTTCAAAGGCATGGTGTTTCAGTAGTATGAGAGACAAGCAGTAGGAACTTTTGACACATGGGATTCGTCACTAAATTCAGTTGTGAAGGTTTTGCAAAGTGGATGTGAGAGGATTTCATGAACCTAAGTCAGTCCTCTAGTGAATGTGTGGAAGGTTATGTCACTAGAATGGAATCCATACTGAAGAGATGGACCAACCATCATTTGGATGAAGGCATCCATAAGAGAGTTTTCCTTAAAGGCCTACAACCTGAAGTTCACAAGTTTGTGGAATTGAGAAGACCAGTTAATTTGCAAGTTGCAATTGAAGGTGCAAGATTGTATGATGAAGTGGAAGCAAGGTTGTTGATGACGTCAAGAAGAGCAGTCCTACCTCCTCCCATCCTAGGAATAGTATACCCACCAAATGTAGTCCCAAGGACATTTCCCTACCCCTATCCTCTAATGCAAAAAATTCCACAATGCAGTGCACTAAATCCACAGTGGTGGCATGTAGATACCCGTAGATGACAATACCTCAAATGATGGTTCAACCACAATATCAATGGCCTCAAATAGTTCCCCCAATAGCAACTCAACAACAATAGTGGAACCCTACCAACTAGAACCAACAACCCCCAGTCTCTACAAGAGCTTTGAATCAAGACTAGAATAGAGGACCTTGTAGATCAACCCAACTAGTCTCTGCAGTGATCACAAAAGCTTCCCAAAAGCCTACTACAAGTACTCCAAGAGGAGAAAAATTCAAGGAATACTCGTCCAATTCAGTGCAAGCATCAAGAAGGAGTTGATGAATGTGATTACAAAATAACTTCGGACATTGAAGTGAATACAATCAACATATCCACTCTTGCGGGAAGTGAGAGAGATGGATGCAATCTAATACATGGTGTGGAAAGTACCACTAAGCGGGACATTTAGTCACTGAATGTACCCAAAAACCAACTATCCCTGGAGCCTTTTGTTCATATTGTTTAACCATATAGAAGATATATGCTCTCTGGAAGGAGACGCATGAAAGAAGAAAGAAAGATGAAGAAAAAATATTCAACTTGTCGGAATCCAAGATGACCACCCAAGATATTGGACCAAAGCCTAGAAAGTTTGGTCCTAATTTTGGCCCAAGGAGGTTTCCCTCTCAAAGTTAGAGAGGATGACAGTCTAGCGGTTGCCAGAGATTAGAAGTGGAGTGTTACAGATGTGGAGAAAATGGATACATCTCACCAAACTGTCCAAACCCTAGAAGGTCCATGGACTACAAACCCTTATGCAGCCAATGCAAAGGAGAAGGCCACACTAGAAGGTCCATGGACTACAGACCCTTATGCAGCCAATGCAAAGGAGAAGGCCACACTACAAAAGATTGTCGAAGTCCAACTCCTGTAAAATCTACTTCCCAAAGTCAATAGAAGACCCAAGTACCTACTTCCAATTCGGTGGAATTGGAAATTGCCACAATAATGCGTGCTAAGAAAGGAGAACTTGCAGCTCCAAAAAAAGCATTCCCTCTACTAAATCGATGAAGTTTAATCTTCCCAAGAAGAAACAGAATAGTGCAGAGTAGAACAATGTCTATAGAGCACTGTAGAGCCATAAAGAGCCACACAGATAGTTGCAGAGACAGGACAATATAGACAAATAGCTATTGATATCAAATTTCTTAGAAAATAATAGAATATGATAGGGATTCCATGCCTTGAAGAGGGTGCCACCTCAAGATTTAGTTGTAAGTGGTGTGATAGCCCACATTTCCCTAGGAATTGCCTTAATGTTAAATGTGATATATGTAGGAAGTCCAGCCATTTAGCTAGTACTTGTTGGAGTAAGATTAGTTCTCTCTAGCAAGCCGGTAGGCAATGAGGTCTAGTCAATCATTGAGTGCAAGGGAATAATCTCCAGCAGGATGATGGACCAAAGTAAATATTGCAAAGAGGGAAAGGTAGAAGAGCTGCCTAGTGTTAGTGGTGTCAGCCTTATTAAAGCTGTGAGTGTCAACAACATTGAAGCTTCTAAATTGCAAGCCATTACAAGAGGGAAAAAGGCTAAAGAAGGAAATAGGGATAATGTATAACCTACCGAGGTAAACCATAAACAGGATGATAAAGGGATGCAAGTCCTTAACCGTAATGTAGAAGTCAGTCCTCTAAAAGGGGCCGATGGCAAAGCTAACCTTAAAACGAGTTGCCAAAGAAGAAGGTAAAAGCCAAGGAGGGACAAAACCCTGTTCAAAGGCCAAAGGAGAGAATGGTCTGGTGGGAGAAGAGAACCATTGCTACTTATCATGAATTTGATATAGTGAGTTCTCTTTGCGATGTAAAGCCTGATGTGAATCTTCTACAATTGATCAAGTTATCTCTAGGAGTGTGTAAAGAATTTAAAAATATTCTTCTCACTAGGTATATCATTGAGCCCTTGGGAATAGCTTGTGTTGTGGGAGAGGATTGGTTTGAGCATGCTAAAAAGCATTGCCCAAGGGTAGCAGTGTATGTTAATGGAATATGCCAATGACCAAATTTTCACGAAAAATTGAATAGTGGCAGATGGTCAAGCTAGAGTTTTCCTAAATGGATTTCGATGCTAGGGATCCAACACAAGTCTCCCTTTGTCAATTAGAGGTCGTTTGAACCCCCATTTAATCCCCGCAAGGTTTAGCACTCTAAAGCAGCTACGTGATTCGGGAGTTGGAAAAATTGCGTGATGATGGGGTCAAGTGATTCAAGATCCAAAATGTGCTACATCACAAAGGATTGTAGATTGGATTGTGGAAGAGAGTCAACGGCCAAGAAAAAGCATCAGCGACCTCCCAACCTTGAAATACGAGTCTCAAAAAGTGTGTTTTAATGCATAAGCAATCGTTTTACTTGTTTTATGATAGATTTTAGTTAAAATTGTTTGAAAATGGTTTTCCTTGGTTGTTAATGTTGTAATCTATTAGAGATGATGAAGAAAATAAGAAAATTCAGTCACATAATAATTTATACATAAAGCCGCAAAACCCACGACTATGTGGTTTTAAGAAAAATGGTCAATTTTGGGCTTTTTGTGGTGTTTATGGGTTCGTGTGGAATAAAAAACATATAAAATCGATTCTCAATACACATGATTAGTCTAAATTAAAAAAAACATATTTTATGTATAAATAAATAAGAAAAAACAAAAAAAGTTGTTTGTAATTAAAAAAAGAAAAAATAAGATTTATGTATGTGGATGTGTGACATAGCTGGAGCATGAGGGATGAGCCTCAATTCAGCCTTGTCTTTGTGTGAAAGTGGAGTCTTTATCACTTTTATAAGGAAAAACACATAAAAAAGACTTCCTACATCTATCAATGCATGCATAGCCTAAGCGGTAAGGAGAAGGAGGGGTTTTGAGGGTGATTAATTGGTAATAAGATTCTAAATTCTGATCATTTTCTGATGCATGGCATATAGGACATTTATGGTTTAAGTTTAAGAGGGTCTAGCAGCACGAGAATACTCGATGTTGACCCTCAACAATGCAACATTACGTGTAGATAAAAATTATTGAAAGAAATATCTTTGCACCTCAAAATGTCGATTTCTAAATGATAAAATGATTGAGCACTATGGTTCATACACAATTGCATTGCATGTAACTCATGGTATCATTATTAGATGCATTGCAATTGTATTTATGCATATGACCTACATTGAATATGTGAGATATCCTAAGTTGTAGGTTTAGATGATCGATTTCCTTGGGGACTATTTAGTGAGAAAGAAAAATATATCTCCTGGAACGTTTGAGGTACTTGCTATTTGTGTTAACGTGGTGCATCAAGGGGCCAATCCTCGAGGTGTAGGAGAGTCGCAATGGGGCTGTGGCATTTATCCAAGGGGTGCCTCCTCTAACTATGCTTATATGGTGTTTTACACCGATATGTAGGGTCTTCCTCTAAGGAGTGCGGGGAAGGCTTAACCATTGGATTACAATCCAAAATAAATGTGAAATTTATGATAGAAGTTAGGACAGTGTGTCCTTAGATGCTCCTCGCCGCTTAGATTCGCATTGCCAAAGCTACTTTCTACAAGAATTTCATTCAATAATGGCAGAAACATATTACCATCATGATACAGGCTCTATGGGGTGAGTTATTTCCTCTTCTTGTTGAAGTAAGAGAGATGTGCATCTTGGTGACAAATTGATTGGGAACAAATTGAAGTACAGAATTAGAGAGAATGACCATCCATGGAAGATTTAGCATTCATTGAAGAGTTTCTAGACATCATTAAGTGGGAAATTGCAAAGAAGATTCAAGAGGCATGGTCAATGGAAGTTCATGAGAACACAGAATACGGGGCAAGGAGCTCTACAAAGACTTGGCCGACAAAGCTCTTGCATTGAGACACACTGGAAAGGGTCTTTGAAGAAGCTATTAGAGTGGATAACAAACTCAAGGAAAGAGGCTCTAGAGGCTCAAATCACAAAGAGTCTAGTGCCAAGAGTTCTAAGAGAGCCTCAATGCCGAGTGAGAGAATAGACACAAGCACTCAGGACAAAGGGAAGGGCACGAAGTCGGGATGAGAGAAGCTAGCAGAGATTAGGATGGACACAGCCAAACTATCGGAGATGATGAGACGACCAATGCACCCACACGTCCAATGTGTGCATTGTGGCAGAAACCACTTGCTAGTTGAGTGTCATGACCTTGTGCTAATTGTGGTAGGTTCGGCCATTACACCAAGCATCCTCGATCACCTCAAAGGCTCCCATACCCGCAGCTTTATGATCAACCCCACCTTGTGAACAAGCCATTGAACTTATTTGGAAGGGGAGCCTTGTTGGCTCTTCTTGCACCAAATGATGCTAAACCTACCATCCCTAGGATGGAAATCAATCCTATAGATATCCCTAGACCTGGTCTGGACCCTATGTGATCCCTACGTGACCCATCCACCAAGTGATACCCTAGTCCACTATGTGGATGAGCCTAGCAACGATGCGTTGTATGTAAACCCATACGTGTCATAAGATGAGGAAGACAATGCTATCCTCATGGACTATCAAATAGTACCAGTGATGGCATTGGGAAGAAGGAGAGGCAGAGACCTAGGAGGGTAAGTCCAAGAGCCAATTGTGTGCCGACTTGCGATCACCCACCAGGACATATTTCTTTGCGCTGCCCTGAGAGGGAGCAAGTGAATAGAGATAAGGCTGCTGACTTAAGATGCATTGAGTGTGGAATCACTCATCTCTTTGTCGATTGCCCTAGACGAAGGCCATCCTCTAGTTTGGTAAACAAGCCATCAGTTCCATTGGGGTTGTTTGGTATCAAGACACTTGATGGGGAGGCAACACCTATTCCATTACAGGTCATGACCCGTGCACAAACGAAGCAAGCTAGCATATCATTACCAGGGCCTAGCAACCTTGACGCAACCTCAGTTGGAAAGAAGAGCCGAAGATGAAGGAAGAAAAGATCGGATGCTCAGGTCACCCTCAAAATCGAAAATGCCACAACACTACCAATTGGAAGGAAAGTCGTGGATGCTGAGAAAGAAATGTCTACTCCACAGACGGCTGAGAAGGAAAGTGCTAAGGTCAAGGAGCACCCCAATCCAAAGAAGTGCCAACTCAAAGCCATCAAGAAGGTGAAAGAATGGGTGAAGGAGGCCCAGGAGCACTTGAAGGATGCTAAACCCATATTGGAGGACGAGATTGACGATCTCTCAAGCATAGGCACCCCAATCTTGCTCCCACAACCAAGGAAGGCAGTGGAACCACAAGCTGGGCCACCTGGACAAAGTCTAGATACTTCAAGCCAGCAAAATAATCAAGGCATTGACCAAGAACCACAGACATAGAAGATAGGCGATTGGCTAGAAACCTCCTCAATACACTGTGACCACCCCGATAACCTGAGCTTAAGCAACCTACTTAGGCAGCACCCAACACTATGGTTGGAGCTAAAGCAGTGGGTTGAAGAACCAAATGAGCCAATTGCCACAAACTTTCATGAGCATGATACAGAAACTCAAATACCGAGCCTGACACTGCACTCCATACCTAAATCCTTGCACATCAATGCATTTTGAGAAGGCACAGAAATGCATGAAGTCTTGCTAGACCTAGAACTGGGAGACGTCACTAGAAAGGGGATCATGGACACAAGGGCAAGAGTGAGTGTGCTGAGTCATGCGGTACTCCAAACTTGGGGCAACCCATCGGTCGAGACTGCTAGATTTAACGTCACATTGGAAAATGGAATGAAGGTGAAGCAATTTGGAGTGTTGAAAAATTGGCAAATAAAGATCGCAGGGATCCAGTTCTCTATTGACTTCATAGTCATGAAGGGAGTGGACTACAACATCCTGCTAGGCCGACCTTGGATGCGCAACGTGAGAGTCATAGAAGACTGGGGCAACAATCTTATCTTCTTGGGAAATCAAACAGAAGCTATGAGAGTGGAGATGGATACTTGCAAGACTACCCCAGTCAACCTAGATGCTATCTCCACCATGCTAAGGGGTAATGGACAGACTAGGGGATCCTATGGAGCCCTAACCAAGTATATCACATCCCCTGAGGATGAACAAGACTGGATGCACGTTCTGGCTACCATTGGCCTACCGTTCTCAAATACTGAGGAGTACGAACAAACCATCAAGGTGAGTAATCAGTTCAAGGACACACCATCAGTATCATTGTGCATGATGACCAGGAGTCTACATGGAAAACCCACTCATGTTGCATTTCGAGTCCCAAGCAATAGATGCAAGCTCTAAGAGGTCCTAGGATACTTAACCAACAAGTTGGCTGGCAATCCAGTGACGAACTTTAAGCCACTCCAAGATCTCTTAGATGAGCCTGGTCCAAGGTACACGATTTGAACTTGAAATACAATTGGGCCTTACTTCTTGACCAATAAGAAGGGAATAGTCAAAACCATGAGAATCAGGACCAACCTGACGAGACGTAAGGACTGCGATCAAACTTGGTTGGAGCACATAGGCGCAATCAATTACAAGTGGGCAGGCCTATTCCAACCAAGTGACACACCATTGCTGCAAATAGACTCACCTTCTAAGCTATGACCACAAGGAGAGAGCCCCTCTTCTAGCAAATGTAATATCCCCCGTGCTCCCCCATGCCTTCCCCCATAAGAACCCCCCTTTAATTTTTTAAATTTTGGACAATTTTTTTTACTCTCCCCTTGCCGACTGCATGGTGGGGAGAGAGAGAGTGTGTGTGAGTGAGTGAGTAAGAGGTAGAGAGGGGGGGCATGCAACCCCCCAAGTGGAGGGTGGCGGCTGTGAACAGCTGTCTCCCCTCCCCCATACCACCTCCCTCCCCCCCTCTATAAAAGGGAGCCCCTCGTGGGGCTGGGGGACAGCACCCTTCCCCCCTGGTGGTTGTCAGCTTGTTGTTGCGTCCCCCCTCCCTCGTGGACTATGCCCTCCCCTCCAACGGAAGAAACCCCCTCGTCGTCTTCAACAGGCGCCGCCCCCCTTGGCCGTGACCAAGAAACCCCCCCTCCCCGTGATCAGCGCTGAGGGAGAGAGAAGAGAGAGTGAGAGGAAAAGAAGAGAAGAAGAGAGAAAAAAAAGGAGAAGAAGAAGAAGAAGAGGAGAGAGAGAGAGAGAGAAGGAGAAGAAGAGTAGAAGAAGAAGAAGAGGAAGGGAGAGAGAGAAGGAGAAGAAGAGAGGAAGAAGAAGAAGAAGAAGAAGAAGAGAGAAAGAGAGGAGAAGAAGAGAAGAAGAAGAAGAAGAATTCCTCAAGATACACCCCTCCCCCTTCATTATTTTATTTCCCCACTAAAGGAGAGGCAACAAGATTTTTGCAAAGAGAGTGCGAGAACCCCATCACTCATACACGCATCTTCGAGTATGGCCCCAAAGCGTAGTTCCACAAAGATTGTCAGAAACCCTGCAAGTGTGGATGGAGGTTCGAATCAAGGTGGCATCACAACCACGAATAGTTCATCAAGCATCAATAACATGGGAATCACGGCATCACTCCAAACCCACGTTTCTCTATTATTAAATCGTAGGTTATAATCATCACGGTGAAGTATAATATTCACATGCATCACATTAATTGTGTGTTTGATAATTCCCTAGGTATGAACATAGTTGTGATGTATGTAATGAACAAGATAATCTCCGTTGTAAGATGACATCGTAATAGGTGAAATTGATTAGAAACTGCATTGTAAATTACCAAAAATTCTTGCATAAATTCTTGCATAAAGTGCATTGTTCCTTGCACAAGTACTTGCTTAAAACGCATTTTAGAGGACATTGAAAGAAACAAAGTGCATGTCCTTATCGCAAGATGGATTCTAAGGTACATGTAATAAGCCCACAAAATATTAGAGTGCAGCTAGACTCATACCATAATCACATAAAGTTATAAAGATCAGATCATGCAAGAAGGTTATAGATCGAGGATAATGTTAAGATTGCATGCATAGAAAGTACCTTCCCATGAGTGGCATAAAAATATCGTATGGATTATATAAAAAATTGTGAGCATTGAAATGTAGGCATGGCATTACATTGCGTGCACTAAAGTTGTTGGAAAAATTCCACGTTGTTTGTAATTTACCGAGATCCATGAATCCCATGACAAAGTCCTTGGTGACTTCAAGAGGGATAGGTAAAAGCTTAGCACCTATGAATATTATTAAGAAGGCTTAAGAAGATTATACTTAAGTCAGAGTAGGAACTGTTCTAAACAGAACCATCTCGACCAACCATGGTAAAAGGAATAGACAATTTTGATCAATTAAGATCAAAGATAAAGGTACATAGATACTTCAAGGATCTAGGAGATAACCAGCAAATTGACCAACCAAGGACAACGGGGTTGTCCATGATCTATTTTACAAGGAGACCTAAGGTAGGGATAATTAGGGTCGGCAGGGTACAAACTCTAACCCCAAGATAAAGGGAAAACAAGCAACCTAGCTTCTCAAATCCCTTGGGATCTCGCCAAGTTGCAAATGATCCAGGATCAAATGCTGGGAGCATTCGGGAAAAAGGAATCACACCTTAGTAGTTGGTCATACAAACGACCTCTGAATTGATCATGATTGTATACTTAGGTACATTGTTTGAACTTCTTTGCTCAAGGAACTAATTCAAGGCAAAACACTTAATACTTCAGGTTAAAAGCCTAGAGGGAGAGGCAGGTTTAGTTACCTTCGACTGTCTGCCTGGCCCTATCCAAGGGGGTTGTTAGCCGCGCCGGGTATATGGACCTAACCCGCCGTGAGAGGTCTCTCTGTGGGTGCTGCTTGGAGTGGAGGACGCTTGGGTACCAGTGGAGGCTCTGGCTGTAAATTCCTTGCCTTCGGATCCCGCACAAGAGGCTGACGTGACTCAAGATCAGATCTCGAGGCCCATGTACTAGTCTACAGGTGGAACTTGGAGCAGCAATCCTGTTGATTGCTAGAATAGCCTTCGGGCATGATACTTGATGTATTCCGGGACTATGATAAATAAAGGTCAGATACATTTGAAAAAGGAACTTGCTTGACATTGTTTTCTGTTAGTGCCTAAGTTACGTGAAGGAACCTGTGTTTAAATTGATTAATTAAGGAAGTTGCTTTTGCATGTCAAACATAATGTGGTAGGTAATTAGATAACTAAGCAAACCGAGGAAAGTGCGGTGGACGTGACTTGGATCCGTCCTACGGAAGGGTGGTCCCGGTTAGCTAGGAACTTTTCTCAAAAGATGTGATAATAATACTATAAAGACCTAGCGTCAGTAGAGTTAGAATCCCGATTTAGGCTGTTTTAGGGGAACGGAATGGGACTATGCCTTATGGGCAGAGAGGTTAAGCTTTGCATCCCTCTCGTTTACCATTCTCCATGAACCAAGTGCAGCATAAATCTGCTTTGACTCTGTTGTTCCTACGCAAAGTGGGACATCTGGAGCTCGATGCTAGCTACTTCCTAAAGACTTTGCTGATAGGAAAGAAACCCTGACTTCAGGTTGATCCTAAGTGGGAATGGCCAGATACTTCCGCTCGGGATAGACTCGGCAGGAAGACCTAGATCGCAAACTCTGTGACATTTCTTGCGAGTGCCAGGTGGCGCTTTCTAGACTCTCTTCCCGATGGGCTGCTAAGATATGTCCCACAAGTGGACGAGCGGACACGTAACAGTTGGTATCAGAGCGAACCAATGAGATCTAAGGATTACAAGGGAACTTAATGGAGGAAAATAAAGGGAATAAGGGGATAAACAGGGGAAGGTGAGTAGAATAGAGTAGTGTTTTCTATTGAAAATATTTCTTTACTCACTTATGGATGCTGCGTTGTAGAGTCACGAAGCATGGAGCAAGTTCTTGGTGTTCCAAGTCATGTTCATTGTGGGAGCTTTCGCTCAACCGCCAAGACCCACGGACCACTTATTGTTTCAAGCATTCCAAGTGAGCTCTAATGGCTATCTCTCACATAGCCAATGTGCCGTCGATTCTACGAGCATAGTGAGCTTACCTTAGTACTGATATGAGTTGCCTCCTCTCTCACACACGCTGGTAGCTCCACGATCCTAGATGCAAGCTCAAGCATCCTCAAGCCTCCTCCACCTCCAAGCTCCATCCTCCATAGCTGTGCACGCAAGAAGAGAGAAGAGAAGAGAAGAAGAGAAGAGGAGATGGTGAAGAGCTTCACCCTCTTGATCCCTCACTCTCACACACTCACTCCCTCACACTCTCACACCCTCTCTCAAGAGCACACACAAGCAAGAAGATGAGAAGAAGAGAAGAAGAAGAAGACTCTTGTTGCCACACACCAAAGAATGAGCTCTCATTCATTTTTTGAACTTTATATATACAAACCCTAAAATCCCTTGGGCACCCATCCCTTTTTTACATGACTGGCCATTGTGGCAAGGTCATTTTTCCCTTTCCCTCTTCTAGCCTTGTGCCTCTAGCCTACACCCATCTAATATTTTACAATTGGCACAGGAGGGAGCTTGGTGCTCTTTTACAAGAGTTTTTCGAGTTTTTTGAGGTGCCTTTTCATTTAAAGTTGCGCTTTTTGCTCCGGTTCATCTTTAGAGACCGCCTGCGTGTCTTTGCTCTTTTTCCATCTTCCTTTTGCTTTTTCCTTCCTTTTTCCACCATCTTGACTTGGGGTTAACATTACCCCCCTCCAAGACAGGTGCTAGTCCCATGGCACTTCGGCGTTGGTTTGGTGTAAGGGTGAGGGCCACATGTAAACTCATGTGCTTGTGGAAGCTTAATAATGATGTTTGTCGGAGCAACCAACTGGATGTCATGGGTTGACGAGGGCCTCCGAAGTTGGTGGCATTGGAATTGTAGATGATGGGGAAGTCATGCCTCCCATGGAGGGTGGCAAAAAAATCCATGCCTACCCTATGAGGATACGCCATGAATGTGGGGTTGTTCCTCTCGTAGGGTAGGGTATTGCAAAATGCCATCCAGGCGAGCATGTTAGTATTACATATTCGCCTTCTCCAGAGGTGTTGGCAGTTGTAGCCCCTTACGGTGTGTGGCACTTTGTACACTTTGTCTTGCCAAAATTTTGCTTCCTCTGTGCTCCACAGAGTGGGGGTCTTTGCCCTATCATCCAGCCATTTTTGGCCCAGTCGGTTGCCAGCCGCGATCACCTCCTCCATTACCTTGATCGGCAGGACACTTCTCAGGCTGTCAGGCATAAGGAAGCTGAAAGAGAAAGGGTCCTTTCTGATTTCCTGCCGTTCCCAGACCACCAGCTCCGCATGGAATTGTGTTGGGAGGTCATCGGGGCATGGTGGGAGGGATGCGGATGGCCGCACGACGGGCTTGGCTTGCAGCCTTTTCCTGGCTTCTTCCACCAATTTTTTATGTCTCTCCTTAAGCGTGGCTTGTTTCGGGCCAAGTGGTTGCTATTCCTAAATGTGCGATGAGGGGGGTTGTGCGATCACATCTTCTGTGAATCTGTTCACGTCGACTTTGAGTTTGGCTTCCTCCCCTTGTCGGTTTCCCTATGGTGCTCTCTCTTCGAATCCTAGGGCATCCGCTTCCTGGGGGGTTAGGCCGGCCAGCAGTAGGTATTTCCATTGCTCGTCCAGGCTCAGCCTAACCTTCACAGGTTGGGGTGGCATTTGCAGTGCTGCATGTAGGGCTCTGCATGAAATATTGAGCTTCCTTTGTGCCACCTCCAACGGCTCTCCCTCCTCCGAGCAGGTAGTGTCCATGATGGTGTCGAGGAAGGATTTTTGTTGGGCACCGAAGGCCACTTGGACGGCTTCTGCCTTGCTCTCTACAATGATCTTTTCCTTTTCTACCAGAACAGGGCACTGTACCAGTGTCTCCACCCTCTTTTCATTATGCTCTACCCACTCCTCTACTTTCTTGTTCATTTCCTCCATGCTCTCCCCTTGCTTCAAGGTCAGTATCATGAGCCTTTTCTCTTGGTCCTCCAATTCCCTGATCAGCCTCTCCTATTCTTTTCTTTCAGAGTTCAACTGATCGGTTAGGCGCTCAATCTCTTCTTGCTGCTCCTCCATGTCCTGCTTTCTTTTCTCATCCTTAGCGTTGAGCTCAGCAATGAGCTCTTCAACTTTAGTAGTTTTTATAATGAGCTCTTGGTATTGCATTATCAAGAGCTTATGTTCTCTTTGCATCTTCACCAGCTCCTGTGTTTCATTCTCGAGCTGCTGCCTTCAGTGCTCTTCTATGTCATCCTTAGCCTTTATTTCTTATTTGAGATCTGCGATCTCCCTTTGTTGCATGGCTATCATCCTTGTTTTGTCAAGCTGGAAGGTGGCTATTGATTCCTTCTCAGCTGCCAACTCAGCCACCACCACTACCTTGCGTTCCTCCTTAGCTCTCTCCAACTGCGAGAGTAGCTCGGCACAACATATTCATCGTAATTGGTTGGCGGTGTCATCGTTGTTTGGATGGGTGTTGTTGAGTCCTCCACCTTTTGTCACTTAGGATCTTGCCTAGACTTTGCATCTGTGGCCAGCCACTTTTGCCCTGTAGCCGTAGTTTCAGTGCTGCTCGTCCCCCTGGGCTATCTCCTTGTTAATGAAATACTGCATCCATGCCATAAGATTTGATACGTCTGTACTGGTGGGGATGCTAGGAGTGATGGTGATCGGCTCAGTGGGAGGCACCAATAGAGTAGGAATTGGGTGGATTGGGGCCTTGCCCTTGCCCTCAGGACGGCGGGCGACACAATCTCCGGAACCTGTGTGCTTGACCCAGGCCTTTCTTCTCTATGTGGGCTCAAACTCCCCAGTACATCAGCTCTGCATTGTTGTTCGATGGACCGGCGTGTAGCTTCAGCCAGGTCCTCTTCCTCCTTTCTTCTTAGTTCTTCCTCTTCTTCATCAGCCTTTCTTCGCCTTTCCTCTTCTACTTTTCTCTACTCTTTCTTCTTTTTCTCTTTTTCTTCCTTTTCCTTTCTTTTTCTCTCCTCTGCCTCCTACTTTGATGCCTTCTTAGCCTTATGTAATTGCTCCTTTTCCTTTTCTTCTTCCTGTTTTTTCTTCTTCTCCCTCTCCTTGGCCTCCCTAAGGGACTCTCTCTTGGCCTTCTCTAAGTCATGTTTCTCTTTCCTGCGACCCTCATCATCCTTTTTCTTTTTCTTTTGCGCTGCCTTCTTATCGGTCTCCTTGACCTGCTTTTTGCTTTTCTATTCTTCCCCTTCTTCCTCGGTCTCAGTCCTATCACTAGACCTCTCCTGGTGTTGATGAGGAGGTGACCTGTTGGGTGTTTTCCCCTCCCCCTCTTCTATCTCCTGCGCCTCCTTCACGGTCTCATGGATAAGCACCATTAAGACACCTCCATACCCAATGTAAGAGTCCTTGGATGAAGCTTTCTTCCTTTCTGTAGCCTTGGAGGCTGGAGACCCTCCACTTGTCTGGCACACTTCCTAAAGCCAATGCTTTGGCTGCCTGGTCGATAGTTTTTCGTACATACCCGTTCCAGTCAACTTCGTCCAGAGTGTGGGCCTCTATGTTCTCCAGCACAAGCACGCTGATTCGATGCATCAGGGAGTTGTAGCACTGGCTGGAGAAGAGGACATGTACTAGCTTTGCTTGCAGCCTAGCTTCTGCATCGGGGATGTCTAGGATGTTGATGCCGTCATTGATGAGCACCTCCTCCATTTTCATTTTCAGCATCGCATAGACATCCCTATTCTGTTTTCTCTCCGTCTTTGGCTCCCCAATCCCAATGCCTTCTCCACCAAGGCTGGGTCTAGACGGACCTGCACCTGCTTGGCACTTTCTCCTCTACCCATCGTCACTGTGCTGCATTCTTGGTCTGGGTCATAAGATATGAGGAACTCTACACACTTCATGTGGTTCGGCTCCTATGAGAATTTTTCAAGATACTTGCTGAGGTTACATTGCTCGACCACCCTCCTAGCTGCTTCCTCCCTAGCCACCACAACTTCTATATTGCGGACGGTTTGAAACTTAAGCTGGCCAAAGGCGGGGTTTTCTAGGTGGATGCGATATTGCTCTCTTTTCTCATATGTGAACGGAAGTCGGTGGGCACTGTCTTGCTGCGACATCTTTTATTCCTATCATAAACTGTAATTTTCATTAGTGCTTGCGGCATAATAATTTGCTGAAAAAGAAAAACTCTATGCTTTTGAATGAATTCATTAAGATCCAATGTAGATTCTCCTTTTCAGACTTTGACTTTTTTCCCTTTACTTCAAAATTTTCATGCCCTTTTTCTACCCCATCTGTTTTTCATAATATATGTCTATGTGTTTCACTGAGTTTGATTTGATTTACTGATTCTGATTTGATTCACTTACCCCCTCCCCTTCCAGCTTGAGAAGAATCCTTCCTAGAATTTAGGGTCAAAAGGTTAAGGGCTTTCGGCATGGGGGTATAGGGGTTACTTGTGAAGGAGCCAAGTATAGAAATTGGGATTGTATTCCAAATGAGCTTCGCGGTCCAGGTCAGAGGGTTTAATCCCCACTTGGGTGATGTATATGAGAACATCTGTTAGGAAGTCACCCGAGTTGACTCAGCTAGTAGTGTAACTCCTCCTCGGTCAACAAGCGATCGAGGTAGGGGTGTCCTTTGATGTGTTCTTCTATAGGACGGCCCTGAAGAGTGGTTAACACTCGATATGAGGTTGGCGCGACATATATGGGGTTGTACTTTGCCATTTTGATAGCACGGTGCTACTCAGCATTGGTCATTATTCAGCATCCTTCAACTTCCCATTGCAACCTAAGAGTGTACCAATGCCTTAAGAACTGGGATTCCGTCTCAGGAAGTCTTGACAGCTCTGTAACTTCTTGGTCAGTGATGGCAGAAGTGGCTCGCTGATCATACGACGTGATGAGGCATTGTTTGATTGCTTGCTCTTTGGAGATCTCAGTGTTGAGCAATTCAACAATGGAGGTAGCGGCTTTTGCGAACGCGAATTCAAACGTTTCCCAAGAACAGGGCATCATTTGAACTTCGGTTGCGAAAGATTCGTCCAATAGGCCTAACTCCAGGTGATCATAGCTCAGAGCTTGTGACACAAAAGTGGCATCCAGTCGCTTAATGCAATCCACCATGTCGTCCCCTGTTTCTTCACCTAAATCAGTTGATGTGAGAAAGGATTTCCTCTCGCAAGAGGGTCTAAGGCCTACGGGTGGTTGGGTTTTGGTAGGACTTGAGCCTTTGGCAATGAAAAGTTGCGGTGGTGAGTGTTGTTGAGCTTGCGATTAGGTTGCTGGGACTATGGCTGGGTCAGCAGCAGCCTCGAGTGACGGCCCGCTGCTTTCAGGATGGATTTGGGAAGTTGGATCGACTTTGGCGGGTAATGACTCTTGTGATGGTGGGTGTTGCTTGGGTCGATAGGCTTGGGCGACTCTCTTGGGTTCACGTGTGGATGAATTTGAGGGTTGCGGGTCAGGGAAGCTCTGTGGCTTGTGATTTTGAGGTTTTACGATTTTTGGGATGATCAAGCTTGCGGCTGGCATACGAGTGGTGCCTTTGGCCGTGTGGGCCTTAGGTATCCATAGCCAAGCATTGCCCTCATAGTAGCCTTGTGCGTGTAAGAGGGCTTTGGGGACCCATCTTTGACTGATTACACGTCTATTCCTACAACTACGGTTGGGCCTCCTAGGTTTAGAGTTTCTAGTCTTATAAGGGTAGAAGCGTCGACTCTGAGGTGGCTGTTGTTGCTGTTTAGGCATCCATTGAAGGCGAGGCTGTGGGTGTTGAGATATCGAGCTCCACTCGTGATATGCGAGGGTGACCGTTGTGCATTTATGTCACCGACTTGTCAGTTGTAGATGCGGTTGGTACACCGCCCATGAATAATAGCTACATGACAGCTATCCTTATCTACTCTAGTTCGTGGCTCAGTTAGTATGCCACCTTAGTTAGTTGAGTTTGGTTTGAGACCCATATATAGGGTTCTTCTATTTCTTTGTATGAGAGTTCTTTTGGCTTACACAACTAAGAAGAGGAAAACTGTTTTCAGCCTCCACCCTTGTGTGTATTCCCCCATTGTGCAAGCAAGAAAGCTTCAAGTGAGACTCCTTCCTTCTCTCCCACAATCTTGACATGGTATCAGAGCCTTGTTCGTGGTAAGGAGCTCAAGAAAGCAAGCCAAGCTCGCGGTGTTCTGGTAAGAGGAGTAGTGTTGCTTTCATTATCTGTTTTGGGAGCAGATCTCTGCAGGTAGCACAGCCGGAAAGTGCAGGAGTGCATTGTCTCAAGTTGAGACGCCCTTCGCGGTGAAGCAAGAGGGCAGTATATGCTGCGGGAACAGGGCTTTAGCCCTAGGCGACCTTGTTTTTTTGATTTGAGGCCATTTCGGGGCCTGTTTTGGAGGCGGAAGTTTTCTGCACGCACTCAGAAAAAGGCCCAGTTTTATGCTATGCAACCACTGTTCTGCAGGTCGGTAAAAAGTTACTGTAGAAATTGCATTGTATGCCTGTGCGTAGAGACATTGGGAGTTACAGAATCATCCATGTTGCCTGTTGATGCAAAATCATCACTAGGAAGTGACTGTGTGGTCAAATACCACTTTCGTCAGTTTTACAGATTTGCCCTTGTGAGGCTGAAGCTGTGTTCTTTGCAAGTGACAGAATTTTCTGCAGTGTTCTGTAATAGCGTCTGATTCTCTTTCACACATTGTCACTGAAAAGCTTGACAAGAACAACTTCCAAGCATGGAAGTTTAGAATGATGAATTTCCTTATGTGAAAAGGATATTGGGAATTTGTTGTAGGAAATGAAGAAGAACCAGTTCTTCCTGATATTCCCAATCAATAGCAAATGCAGGCATTTAAAGCATGGCATGAGAGAGCCAGGAAAGTTATGTACTGGCTGTCTATCAGCATTTCAGACTCTATGATTGTGCATATTCAAGATGCAAGTACGCCAAAGGAGGCATGGGCTACTTTGTCAAAAATATATAGCATAAATACGCAAGCCAGGAAAATGCAGCTCAAGCAAGAGTTGCATAATGTGCAGAGAGAAAATATGAGCATCAATGACTACCACATGAAGGTGAAGAAGATTGCAAATACACTTGCTTCCATTGGGTCGCCAGTGGAAGATGATGATTTAGTTTCTGTGACCTTAAATGGTCTAGGAAAGGATTATGCACAGTTTCGGACATCCATTTCAGTTCGTGAAAGATTTCCTGACTTTGAGGAGTTGATTGCTCTTCTAATTTCTGAGGAGCAGAGAAATGGTGGTGCATCTTCTTCAGGAGGAACTTCAAAAGAAGCTGTCCTCTACTCAAATGCTGGAAGAGGTAGAGGCAGAGGTAGAGGAGGCCGATTTGGAGGCCGTGGTAGAAATCAGAATATGCAGCAAACTCAAGAAAACCAGTCCTATGGAGGAGGACGTGGTAACTCTAGAGGCAGGGGGAGCCAAAGAGGTCGTGGTGGATGGCAAAGAGGCCAAAATGCAAACAGTAATGTTGAATGCTACTACTGTGGTAAAATGGGTCATATGGCTAAAGACTGCTATAAAAAGCAGAATGACATCATGAATGGAAAACTGCAACAAGGGAATTATGCATCTTCTAGTAGACAGGGTGATGACAGAAATGAGCATTTGTTTATGGTGCAACACATGAATAATTCTATGACAAGTGCAGAAGAAAGCAACGATGTATGGTATGTTGACTCAGGTGCATCAAACCACATGATAGGTCATGCAGAATGGATGGAGGATGCAAGGAAAATGGAAAAACTAGGATTTGTGGAGACTGGTGATGATACTGCACATCTTATTGTGCAGATTGGAAAAATTCCTTTGTCTATGCAGGATGGGAAAAAGAAATACATGTCCGATGTATTTCATGTCCCGAATATCACCAAGAATCTGGTTTCTGTTGGTCAAATGGTTGAGCAGGGCTTGCAGGTCAGATTTAATCCTCATGGATGCTTTGTTGATGATATGAAAAATAAAGGTCGCTTGATAGCAAAAGGAAAGAAGAAGGGCAGAATGTTTACATTGGATGCAGACACGCTTGAATTGAGTGCAGCAATGTTTGCACATGGGACCTGTGTAGTTGCAGATATTGATTCTGGCGTAAACGCATTGGTCATGTTAATGTACAGCGACTTAAATCGATGCAGGCCCAAAACATTGTTGCAGGATTGCCCAAATTCAAGGTTGCAGAAATGCATAAGGTATGTGAAGCCTGTCAGTTTGGAAAACAGGCAAGGAAACCATTTCCTAGACATGTTCAAGAGAGTGAGAAGCCATTGGAATTAATCCACTCTGATGTGTGGACTACTAAAGCTGCATCTCTTGGAGGCTGTCATTATTTTGTTACTTTTATTGATGACTATAGCAGAAAAGTTTGGGTGTATTTTATGAAAAAGAAAAGTGAAGTTTTTGGGCATTTCAAAACTCTTAAAGCTATGGTTGAAAAAGAAACATGCCTGCAAATAAAATGCCTAAGGTCAGATGGAGGGGGAGAGTACCTCTCAAATGAGTTTGCAAGGTTCCTACAGGAGCATGGCATAAAGCAGCAATATTCATGCAGTCATACCCCACAACAAAATGGAATTGCAGAAAGGAAAAACAGGCATATTGGAGAGGTATCTCGTGCCATGCTCAATGAAAAAGACTTGCCAGATTTTTATTGGGCTGAAGCAGTTGCTGCAGCAGTCTACATAATGAACAGGACTCCCACTGCAACAATACATGGAATGACTCCAGAGGAGAGGTATACTGGTAGGAAACCAGATATTTCTCATTTGAAAATTTTTGGTTGCATTGCCTATGTACATGTGCCAGATGAGTTGAGATCCAAGTTGGATCCAAAAGCTGAGAAGTGCATCTTTATTGGTTACTCTCTGCAGGAAAAAGGGTATAGATGCTATAACCCTTCTACTCGTAAGTTTATAGTGAGCAGAGATGTTGTTTTTTATGAGATGACTAGCTGGTATAAACCAGTAAATGTGATCGATGATGTAGATGCACAAAATGGTAATGCTGCACAGAATTCACAGCAGCAGTCACAAAATATTAGTGGACCTGGAGCGTCCTCTAACAGTGGTTCACATTCTTCGCCATGGACAGGCAGATTGAGATCAGGAGAATCTTCTCAAAGTAATGCAGATAGTGGTATGCAGGTATTACGAAAAGGAAAAGAGAAGGTTGATCAGCCCATGTTTGATGTGAATGGAGGTCACTCTTATGTGGATGGTGAATTGAGTGGCTCAGAATAGAGCATTGATGATGAGTTGGGTATTCCTTCTATTGTTACACCTGGAGTAAGGAAGACCAGGGATGTTTTGAGAGAACCTGGGAGTGAACCTACTTTGCGCAGGTCTACCAGAGCTAGGTATCCTGTGGATATGCTGAAATATGATGGATTTACAGCCATTGACTATGCATATATGGTGAAAGTGATACAGGAACCAGAACCCACTTCTTTTGAGAAAGCCATGGGAAAAGAAAAATGGGAGAAAGCCATGGATGAAGAAATGGATGCCTTGGAAGCAAATGCTACATGGGAATTGGTACCTTTGCCTAAAGGTAAAAATGCAATTGGCTGTAAGTGGGTTTATAAGGTGAAGCACAATGTAGATGGTTCTGTGAACAGATACAAGGCAAGATTAGTAGTCAAAGGGTATGCACAAACATATGGCATTGACTATGAAGAAACATTCAGTCCGGTTGCAAGGATGGCAACCGTAAGAGCAGTCATTGCTATGGCTACATCAAAGGGATGGTCTTTACATCAGATGGATATAAAGAATGCCTTCTTGCATGGTGATTTGCAAGAAGAGGTCTATATGGAGCAGCCACCAGGTTATGTGCATGATGTTCATCCTGAGTTTGTTTGCAGGTTGAAGAAAGCCTTGTATGGCTTGAAGCAAGCACCTAGAGCATGGTCTGACAAGATAGGACAGTATCTTGTCACTATTGGCTTCAAATTTCCAAGGCAGATTTCTCACTTTATGTGAGAAAAACAGAGAAATGTATTATGCTACTTGTCATTTATGTTGATGATTTGATTATGATAGGTGACAGTGATGAAGATATCCTTCATGTGAAAATGCTATTGAAGCAGAAGTTTGAGATGAAGGATTTGGGAGAGCTGCGTTATTTCTTGGGCATTCAGGTGATTAGATCACCAAGTGGGATATAGCTCTTGCAGAGGCAGTATAGATTAGACATGCTGTCCAAATATGGGATGACAGGCTGTAAGCCTATTTCAGTTCCTTTGGAGCAAAATGTGAAGCTGAGCACAGATGCAGGTGGGCTTCTAGAAGACCCTACTATGTACAGACGCATAGTATGAAGTTTGATTTATATGACTATCACCAGGCCAGATTTTAGCTATGCTGTTAGATTGGTAAGTCAGTTTATGCAGGCTCCAAGGAAACCACATTTGGATGCGGCTAGACGCATACTCAGGTATGTGAAGTCCACATTGCAGTATGGACTATTTTATGAGACTGGGGTTCAGATACAGTTGCATGGATACACTGATGCTGATTGGGCTGGTAGTATTTCTGATAGACGATCTACCAGTGGATATGTGTTCTCTTTAGGGAGTGCTGCAGTCACTTGGAGCAACAAGAAATAGCCTACAGTTGCCTTGTCGAGCACAGAGGCTGAGTACAGGGGTGCAACAATGGCTGCATGTGAGGTAGCTTGGTTGCATAAGCTACTTTATGATATGCATCAGTCTACAGATGGGCCAGTTGTCATTTATTGTGAGAACATGAGTAGTATACACTTGGCAAATAACCCAGTCTATCATGCTAGAACAAAGCACATTGAGGTGCATTATCACTATGTGCGAGAGAGGGTCTTACTAGGTCTTATTGATCTAGTTTATGTCAGCACAGAGGATGAGGTAGCTGACATATTCACGAAGGCATTGGGTGCAGAGAAGCTGCACAAGTTCAGAGACCTGCTTGGTGTGCAGGAATTGGGATTGAGCTCGAGGGGGAGTGTTGAGATATCGAGCTCCACTCGTGATATGCGAGGGTGACCGTTGTGCATTTATGTCATCGACTTGTCAATTGTAGATGCGGTTGATACACCGCCCATGAATAATATCTACATGACAGCTATCCTTATCTAGTCTAGTTCGTGGCTCAGTTAGTATGCCACCTTAGTTAGTTGAGTTTGGTTTGAGACCCATATATAGGGTTATTCTATTTCTTTGTATGAGAGTTCTTTTGGCTTACACAACTAAGAAGAGGAAAACTGTTTTCAGCCTCCACCCTTGTGTGTATTCCCCCATTGTGCAAGCAAGAAAGCTTCAAGTGAGACTCCTTCCTTCTCTCCCACAATCTTGACAGTGGGGCCTTAGCTTTGGCTGCTATGGGTTGCGGTCTACAAAATTCGAGGAGTGGCGGGGGCTGCGCACTACCCCCCTCCTTAGACTTGACTACATATGTTTCTATTGGTGGCTTTGTGGCCCGGGTTGAGGTCGCGCAGCCCTTGCTGAAAGCTGTAACAATGCGAATGTTTCCTATTGCGAGGTAGATGCGTTGCAACGCGTAATCAACATTGCAGTGAGCTTGCTTTTTGAAAGTTCGCCCCAACAGCGACTCCGTGCTCGCGTCTTTAGTGTCTGGCAACACGTAAAAAATCAGTGGTACAGTTGCAGACTCAATAAAGACGGCTGCTCTACACTTGCCCAGAAGTGCATATGAGTGGGCCCCATATGGGCTTAATTTGGAAGTGGTGGGTTGAAGTTGTGGTTTGCCAAGTTGGGTCCAATGATCATGAGTTAAGACATTGCAGTCTGCTCCCTTGTCGATCAGGGCATTAAACGCACATGTTTGGTTGGCAGCGACCCTGATATGGAGGTATGCAGGCTCTACGGCTTCCTCATCCTCATCATTGATTTCAGTGATTGTGGCTACTCGCACTTTGATAGGCGGTTCTAATATCGGTGGCTCATGCAAAGGATGCGTAGGAGGGTAGTACTTCTTGACACGACTGCCATTGAAGAAGCCTATTCCTTCACCGTCTAGGGTCTCAAGTTTGACATTGCTTGTTCGGCTGATTGCACAAACTTTGAAGGGTCCAAGACCTCTAAATTTCATTTTTTGCTTATGCCACTTAACTGAGTAGAGGAGCACTAAATCACCCTGTTTGAACTCACGCTACTTGATGTGCTGGTCAAACCAGCTCTTGTGTCAGGCTTTCTCACAGATCAGTGCATGGGTGGCTAGAAGACGAGTGAGTCTCCGAGAGGCGTTCGAGTTCAACTAGGAGTTGTGTCCATGCCTCCTTCCCTTCCCATCATTCTTGAAGTGCTATTCTCAGGCTAGGAACAAAGAATTATAATGGTAGAATTGCTTATGTTCCATATGTCAGCCTAAAGGGGGTTTGACCACGACAGTCGTTTTATAAGCTTTGCGGTAAGCCCATAAAGCTGCCATCAGCTTGTTGTCCCAGTTGCTGCATGAAGCAGAGACAACTTTGGTTAGGACATTGACAAGAATCTTATTCGTCGATTCAGCTTGGCCGTTTGCTTGAGGGTAGTATGGCGAGGATTTGTAATGGATGATGAGGAAGGTGGACAGGAGATGTGCGATCACTTCATTGATGAAGTGCGCACCTTGGTCACTGACCAATTCGATGGGGCAGCCGAATTGTGAGATCACTTGCTCCCATAAGAACTTAGTAGTCATTCTAAAGTCATTTTTTCAGGTTGCTCTCGCTTCTGCCCATTTAGTGAGGTAGTCCGTGGCTACAATGATGTACTTGGCCTGCGAATACTGTGTCGCAGGACTAAAGGGGTCCAATGAAGTCAATTCCCCATTTTTCGAAGGGTTGTCGAGCAATAACTGGGGTTAATTCCATTTGATCCTTGCGAATCGGAACCTTCGTCCATTTTGGCACTCATCATAGTGCTTGACAAATCGTGTTGCGTCGTGGAAAAGCTTAGGCCACCATAGTTGAAACTGCAACACCTTTCGTGCTATCGTATCCCCGCTAAAGTGCCCTCTAGCAATGTCGATGTGTGCCTCTGAGAGCACATCGTGCATCTCATGCTTGCAAACACATCTACGCAGCAATCCATCTTGCCCCAGCCTATAGAGTTGGCCTGCAATCAGCTGATAAGGCTGGATCTTAAGGATTAATCACCTAAGTCGGGGGCTTTTTCTATTGATCGGTCAGGTAGTCCATGCTCAAGCACTTGGACTATGTCATCTGCCCAATATGGTGTTAGATCAGCCTTAAATAGATCTCTCTTGCTGGAAAGGTTAAATAGATGGGCGTCGGGTAATTCATCAACAACACCTTGTCCAGCGGCTTCTCTAGTGGGAATGTGTGACATGTGATCAGCCATGTAATGCTGTTTTCCCTTCCGTACCACCACAAAGAAGTCGAACTCTAAAAGCAGAAGGAGCCATCAAGCTATGCATCCTATAGTGCAAGGTTTGTTTACTAGATAGAGCAAGGCTTGATGGTCCACAAAGAAGGTAAAGGGCGTGGCCAAAAGATAATGCTGGAATTTCTTCACAGCGAATACTATGGCTAATCCCTCTCTTTCCATTGTCGAGTAGTTCATTTCCATCTCAGTGAGTTGTCTGCTAGCAAAGCTCACTGGATAGTCTAAATTGTGTTCGCTAGGTTGGCACAACACTGCCCCCATGGCAAACTTAGAAGCATCGATATGCATGTGGAAAGTAATGGTCCAATCTGGGGCTCGTAGGATTGGTGTTGTGGTTAGAGCCTTCTTCAATTCTTCATATGCCACTTGGCATGCTTCTGTCCATTCGAAGACAATAAGCAGCTTGTACATGGGTCTAGCGATCAATGCATAATTCAGTACAAACTGCCTAAGTATCCAGTATGGCCTAGGAAGCATTGGACTCCCTTGTAGTTGTTTGGGGGTGGAAGGTCAATCTTTGAGAAGTTAGTGGCAATGCCGCTCTTTGAACCACATGCCCTAGGATGCAACCATGCTTCACCCAAAACTGGCACTTTAAGGGGTTCAAGGAGAGATAATATAAGCGACACCACTCGAAGATTGCTCGGAGTTTGTCTAAGTGTTCGATCCAGGTCAAGTGGACACAGAGGTCGTCGACAAAGACTTCTAACTCCTTGAGAAGCATGTCCTTAAAGATGGTGCACATGAGGCATTGGAAAGTGGCAAGGGCATTAGTCAACCCGAAGGGCATGACTACGTAGGCAAAGACACCCCACTCAGTGGCAAAGGCCGTCTTAGTCCGCAGGATGCACTTGCACCTGGTTGTACCCTAAGAAGCCATCAAGAAAACTATAGGCTTCCTTGCCTGCCACTCTCTCAAGCATGTGCTTAGTGTACGGCAACAGATAGTTGTCCCTCTTGGTAGCAGCATTCACCTTCTTGTAATTGACGCACATTGGGATTTTTCCATTCTTCTTCATCACGATGACTATGGGCGATACCCAATATGTGTGATCGATTTCGTAAATGAATCCTGCTCTCATCAGCTTATCAATCTCTTCTTTGACAGCATGAGTGTGTTTTGGATCATAGGGTACGGTCACTGCTTGACCGGAGTTGTGTCTTATTGAGATATCAAGCTCCACTCGTGATACGCCAGGGTGACCGTTGTGTATTTATGTCACCGACTTGTCAGTTGCAGACGCGGTTGGTACACCGCCCATGAATAATAGCTACATGATAGCTATCCTTATCTACTCTAGTTCGTGGCTCAGTTAGTATGCCACCTTAGTTAGTTGAGTTTGGTTTGAGACCCATATATAGGGTTCTTCTATTTCTTTGTACTTGAGTTCTTTTGGCTTACACAACTAAGAAGAGGAAAACTGTTTTCAGCCTCCACCCTTGTGTGTATTCTCCCATTGTGCAAGCAAGAAAGCTTCAAGTGAGACTCCTTCCTTCTCTCCCACAATCTTGACATGGTATCAGAGCCTTGTTCGTGGTAAGGAGCTCAAGAAAGCAAGCCAAGCTCGCGGTGTTCTGGTAAGAGGAGCAGTGTTGCTTTCATTATCTGTTTTGGGAGCAGATCTCTGCAGGTAGCATAGCCGGAAAGTGCAGGAGTGCATTGTCTCAGGTTGAGATGCCCTTCGCCGTGAAGCAAGAGGGCAGTATATGCTGCGGGACAAGGCCTTTAGCCCTTAGCGACCTTGTTTTTTTGATTTGAGGCCATTTCGGGGCCTATTTTGGAGGCGGAAGTTTTCTGTACGCACTCAGGAAAAGGCCCAATTTTATGCTGTGCAATCACTGTTCTGCAGGTCGGTAAAAAGTTACTGTAGAAATTGCATTGTATGCCTGTCCGCAGAGACATTGGGAGTTACAGAATCATCCCTCTTGCCTATTGATGCAAAATCGTCACTAGGAAGTGACTGTGTGGTCAAATACCACTTTCGTCAGTTTTACAGATTTGCCCTTGTGAGGCTGAAGCTGTATTCTTTGCAAGTGACAGAATTTTTTGCAGTGTTCTGTAATGGCGTCTGATTCTCTTTCACACATTGTCACTGAAAAGCTTGACAAGAACAACTTCCAAGCATGGAAGTTTAGAATGACAAATTTTCTTATGGGAAAAGGATATTGGGAATTTGTTGCAGGAAATGAAGAAGAACCAGTTCTTCCTGATGTTCCCAATCAATAGCAAATGCAGGCATTCAAAATATGGCATGAGAGAGCCAGGAAAGTTATGTATTGGCTGTCTATAAGTATTTCAGACTCTATGATTGTGCATATTCAGGATGCAAGTACGCCAAAGGAGGCATGGGATACTTTGTCAAAAATGTATAGCACAAATACGCAAGCCAGGAAAATGCAGCTCAAGCAAGAGTTGCATAATGTGCAAAGAGAAAGTATGAGCATCAACGACTACCACATGAAGGTGAAGAAGATTGCAGATGCACTTGCTTCCATTGGGTCGCCAGTGGAAGATGATGATTTAGTTTCCGTGACCTTGAATGGTCTAGGAAAGGATTATGCACAGTTTCGAACATCCATTTCCGTCTGTGAAAAATTTCCTGATTTTGAGAAGTTGATTGCTCTTCTAATTTCTAAGGAGCAGAGAAATGGTGGTGCATCTTCTTCAGGAGGAACTTCAAAAGAAGCTGTATTCTACTCAAATGCTGGAAGAGGTAGAGACAGAGGTAGAGGAGGCCGATTTGGAGGCCGTGGAAGAAATCAGAATATGCAGCAAACTCAAGAAAACCAGTCCTATGGAGGAGGACGTGGTAACTCTAGAGGCAGGGGAGCCAAAGAGGCCAAAATGCAAACAGTAATGTTGAATGCTACTACTGTGGTAAAATGGGTCATATGGCTAAAGACTGCTATAAAAAGCAGAATGACATCATGAATGGAAAACTGCAACAAGGGAATTATGCATCTTCTAGTAGACAGGGTGATGACAGAAATGAGCACTTGTTTATGGTGCAGCACATGAACAATTCTATGACAAGTGCAGAAGAAAGCAATGATGTATGGTATGTTGACTCAGGTGCATCAAACCACATGACAGGTCATTCAGAATGGATGGAGGATGCAAGGAAAATGGAAAAACCAGGATTTGTGGAGACTGGTGATGATACTGCACATCCTATTGTGCAGATCAGAAAAATTCCCTTGTCTATGCAGGATGGGAAAAAGAAATACATGTCCGATGTATTTCATGTCCCAAATATCACCAAGAATCTGGTTTCTGTTGGTCAAATGGTTGAGCAGGGCTTGCAGGTCAGATTTAATCCTCATGGATGCTTTGTTGAGGATATGAAAAATAAAGGTCGCTTGATAGCAAAAGGAAAGAAGAAGGGCAGAATGTTTACATTGGATGCAGACATGTCTGAATTGAGTGCAGCAATGTTTGCACATGGGACCGGTGTAGTTGCAGATATTGATATCTGGCATAAACGCATTGGTCATGTTAATGTACAGTGACTTAAATCAATGCAGGACCAAAATATTGTTGCAGGTTTGCCAAAATTCAAGGTTGCAGAAATGCGTAAGGTATGTGAAGCCTGTCAGTTTGGAAAACAGGCAAGGAAACCATTTCCTAGACATGTTCAAGAGAGTAAGAAGCCATTGGAATTAATCCACTCTGATGTGTGGACAACTAAAGCTGCATCCCTTGGAGGCTGTCATTATTTTGTCAGTTTTATTGATGACTATAGCAGAAAAGTTTGGGTGTATTTTATGAAAAAGAAAAGTGAAGTTTTTGGGCATTTCAAAACTCTTAAAGCGATGGTTGAAAAAGAAACAGGCCTGCAGATAAAATGCCTAAGGTCAGATGGAGGGGGAGAGTACCTCTCAAATGAGTTTGCAAGGTTCCTACAGGAGCATGGCATAAAGCAGCAATATTCATGCAATCATACCCCACAACAAAATGGAATTGCAGAAAGGAAAAATAGGCATACTGGAGAGGTATCTCGTGCCATGCTCAATGAAAAAGACTTGCCAGATTTTTATTGGGCTGAAGCAGTTGCTACAGCAGTCTACATAATGAACAGGACTCCCACTGCAGCAATACATGGAATGACTCCAGAGGAGAGGTATACTGGTAGGAAACCAAATATTTCTCATTTGAAAATTTTTGGTTGCATTGCCTATGTACATGTGCCAGATGAGTTGAGATCCAAGTTGGATCCAAAAGCTGAGAAGTGCATCTTTATTGGTTACTCTCTGCAGCAAAAAGGGTATAGATGCTATAACCCTTCTACTCGTAAGTTTACAGTGAGCAGAGATATTGTTTTTGATGAGATGAGTAGTTAGTATAAACCAGTAAATGTGATTGATGATGTAGATGCACAAAATGGTAATGCTGCACAGAATTCACAGCAGCAGTCACAAAATATTAGTGGACCTGGAGCGTCCTCTAGTAGTGGTTCACATTCTTCGCTATGGACAGGCAGATTGAGTTCAGGAGAATCTTCTCAAAGTAATGCAGATAGTGCTATGCAGGTATCACGAAAAGGAAAAGAGAAGGTTGATCAACCCATGTTTGATGTGAATGCAGGTCACTCTTATGTGGATGGTGAATCGAGTGGCTCAGAACAGAGCATTGATGATGAGTTGGGTATTCCTTCTATTGTTACACCCGGAGTAAGGAAGACCAGGGATGTTTTGAGAGCACCTGGGAGTGAACCTACTTTGCGCAGGTCTACCAGAGCTAGGTATCCTGTGGATAGGCTGAAATATGATGGATTTACAGCCATTCACTATGCATATATGGTCAAAGTGATACAGGAACCAGAACCCACTTCTTTTGAGCAAGTCATGGGAAAAGAAAAATGGGAGAAAGCCATGGATGAAGAAATGGATGCCTTGGAAGCAAATGCTACATGGGAATTGGTACCTTTGCCTAAAGGTAAAAATGCAATTGGCTGTAAGTGGGTTTATAAGGTGAAGCACAATGTAGATGGTTCTGTGAACAGATACAAGGCAAGATTAGTAGTCAAAGGGTATGCACAAACATATGGCATTGACTATGAAGAAACATTCAGTCCGGTTGCAAGGATGGCAACCGTAAGAGCAGTCATTGCTATGGCTGCATCAAAGGGATGGTCTTTACATCAGATGGATGTAAAGAATGCCTTCTTGCATGGTGATTTGCAAGAAGAGGTCTATATAGAGCAGCCACCAGGTTATGTGCATGTTGTTCATCCTAAGCTTGTTTGCAGGTTGAAGAAAGCCTTGTATGGCTTGAAGCAAGCACCTAGAGCATGGTCTGACAAGATAGGACAGTATCTTGTCACTATTGGCTTTCAAATTTCCAAGGCAGATTTCTCACTTTATGTGAGAAAAACAGAGAAAGGTATTATGCTACTTGTCATTTATGTTGATGATTTGATTATGACAGGTGATAGTGATGAAGATATCCTTCATGTGAAAATGCTATTGAAGCAGAAGTTTGAGATGAAGGATTTGGGAGAGCTGCGTTATTTCTTGGGCATTCAGGTGATTAGATCACCAAGTGGGATATAGCTCTTGCAGAGGCAGTATGGATTGGACATGTTGTCCAAATATGGGATGACAGGCTGTAAGCCTATTTCAGTTCCTTTGGAGCAGAATGTGAAGCTGAGCACAGATGCAGGTGGGCTTCTAGAAGAGCCTACTATGTACAGACACATAGTAGGAAGTTTGATTTATATGACTATTACTAGGCCAGATTTGAGCTATGTTGTTGGATTGGTAAGTCAGTTTATGCAGGCTCCAAGGAAACCACATTTGGATGCGGCTACACGCATACTCAGGTATGTGAAGTCCACATTGCAGTATGGATTATTTTATGAGACTGGGGTTCAGATACAGTTGCATGGATACACTGATGCTGATTGGGCTGGTAGTATTTCTGATAGACGATCTACCAGTGGATATGTGTTCTCTTTTCGGAGTGCTGCAGTCACTTGGAACAGCAAGAAACAGCCTACAGTTGCCTTGTCGAGCACAGAGGCTGAGTACAGGGGTGCAGCAATGGCTGCATGTGAGGTAGCTTGGTTGCATAAGCTACTTTATGATATGCATCAGTCTACAGATGGGCGAGTTGTCATTTATTGTGACAACATGAGTAGTATACACTTGGTAAATAACCCAGTCTATCATGCTAGAACAAAGCACATTGAGGTGCATTATCACTATGTGCGAGAGAGGGTTTTACTAGGTTTTAATGATCTAGTTTATGTCAGCACAGAGGATCAGGTAGCTGACATATTCACGAAGGCATTGGACGCAGAGAAGCTGCGCAAGTCCAGAGACCTGCTTGGTGTGCAGGAATTGGGATTGAGCTCGAGGGGGAGTGTTGAGATATCGAGCTCCACTCGTGATATGCCAGGGTGACCGTTGTGTATTTATGTCACCGACTTGTCAGTTGCAGACGCGGTTGGTACACCGCCCATGAATAATAGCTACATGATAGCTATCCTTATCTACTCTAGTTTGTGGCTCGGTTAGTATGCCACCTTAGTTAGTTAAGCTTGGTTTGAGACCCATATATAGGGTTCTTCTATTTCTTTGTACTTGAGTTCTTTTGGCTTACACAACTAAAAAGAGGAAAACTGTTTTCAGCCTCCACCCTTGTGTGTATTCCCCCATTTTGCAAGCAAGAAAGCTTCAAGTGAGACTCCTTCCTTCTCTCCCACAATCTTGACATGTCTTTGGCGTCATGGCTATGTTGTGAGTCATGACACTCGGATCTACCCCCTTAAGCTCTTCTAAGGACCAAGCGAACACGTCTATGTACTCTCGTAAGAGAACGACAAGACTTGTTTCTTCTTCATCAGTCAAGTCATCGACAATGAAGACTGGTCGGGGTGTTTCCCCTTCTTGGGCTAGGTCCACCTCCTTGACCTTGGCTAGTCCCTCGATTGGTTCGCTCGTTTGGGCTTGATGTTTGGCACCTAACAGGACTACTTACCTATCCCCTTTTTTGAATTTCATAAATCGTTTAGGGAAGTCCTGTGGTTTTCGTTGTTCTATCATTCGTGTGTCCCTGGGTTGTTTTGCCTTTTCCTGCCTTGATCATTTGCGCCTTAGGTGGACGGGTAGGTCCCCCTTGGTTCGTCTGGTTGTGGGAAGCCTAGGGATTTCTGGATCATTATCCGAACTAACCTCCGATTCGAAGTCCAACCCTCCGTCTTCACTAGAAGAGGTGGTCTCCCCTGGTGGCCACAGTTCAAATGGTGATTCAGTCCACCTAAGCACTGATATCATTCCTGGCTGGGCTAGGCCTGCTTGCTCAAGGTCTATGGCTCCTACATGTTCGAACCAGGTGCGATCACATTCCATGCGCATGACTTCTCGCTCCGTCCTAAAGATACTCTTTTTCTGCGGCTTGGAGTCTGAGCATATTTGCTCTATTTCTTGTCCTTCAGTGTCGTATTCCACGGTATCTACCTCACCCTACCTTGTGATCAGAGAACGGTAGGTCGATTGTAGCATGGACATGCATCCAATCCACTCGTCCTCTGGGCATGGGATATACTTGGTCAAGGGCCTATAGGACTTCTTGACCTGAGCATTACCCTTGAGCATAGCAGAGATGGCATCTAAGTCAACTGGTGAGGTCTTCCAGGTGTCCATACGTCCATCCTATTGCCAAGGAAGATCAAGCCGTTACCCCAATCTTCGATGACTCTAGTGTTGCGCATCCAAGCTCGGCCTAATAGGACATTGTAGTCCACTCCCTTCATGACTATAAAGTCAACGGAGAACTGGACACCTGCGATCTTCCCTGGCCAATTCTTAAGCACCCCGAATGGATTGACTCTCATACCGTTTGCTAGTGTGACATTAAACCTAGCCATCTCAATGGGTGGATTTCCCCAAGTTTGAAGCACTGCGTGGCTAAGCACACTAACCCCAACCCCCATGTCCACAATTCCCTTTCTCGTTGTATCGCCTAGGGCTAAAACCGGTAAGACGACATGCATATCGGAACCTTCCCAAAAGGCATTGACGTGCAAGGATTTAGGCATAGAGTGCAATGTCAAACTCGGTATTTACGTCTCTATATCATGGTCATGAGGGTCTGCCATGACCTGCTCTTGTGACCCTTCAACCCACTGCTTAAGATCTTGCCATAGGGTGGGGTGCTGCCTAAGCATATCTCCTAGGCTAAGTGTTATAGGGGCAGTCACTAATGTGGTCAGGAGATCGTTGGGTGTCCTAACCTAGATCGTCCTAACCAGCGGCTATGACTGAACCGCGGCCCTGTAGTGCCGAGACTTGGCCTTAGCGGCACTGCTTGTGGTGCACTTGCCTCTCTCGACTTTGGTTGTGGAGGTGAGGTTGGCGTACTTATGCTGAAGAGGTCATCGATTTCGTCCTCTAGGATGGGCTCAGCATCTTTTAGATGCTCTTGAGCCTCCTTCCCCCATTCCTTCACCTTTTTTATGGCCTCTAATTGTCGTTTCGGATGCGGGTATTCCCCCACCTTAGCGCTTCCCTTTTCGGTCGTCTTAGGGGCTAACGTCTCTGCCTCTGCATTAGAGACCTTCTTTCCAACAGGCAGAGTTGTAGCACTCTCCGTTTTCAGTGCGATTTTAGCTTCCGACCTCTTCCTCCTCCGTCTATGGCTCTTATTTCCTATTGAGGCTACATCGAGATTGCTAGGTCCTGGCAAAGAGATGCCGGCCTGCTTCGTTTGGACATAGGTCATGACCCGCAATGGGGTAGGCGTGGCGTCCCCATCGAGGTTCTTGACACCAAACAGCCCCAATGGGACAGATAACACATTGGTTGAGCTAGACGACGGCTTTCGCTTTGGGCAATCGATGAAGAGATGGGTGGTTCTGCACTCCGCACACCTTTGGTCAACCTTGTCTCTATTTTGCTGCTCCCTTTCAGGGCAACGTGATGAGACATGACCTGGGTGACCACAAGTCCAACAGGTGATTGGATCATGCGTCTGCCCTCCTAGGCCTTTACCTCGTCCTCTTCCTAATGCCATCACACCGGTACGGGGCGATAATCCATGAGGATAGCATTTCCCTCATCGTCATGCGAGACGTAAGGGCATATGTAAGCTTCTTCCTCGTTCGATTCTTCCACATAGTGGACAGGAGTGTCACTCAATGGATGGGTTACATAAGGACCAGGTGGTCTAGGAATGCCTGTAGGATTTATTTCCATCCTAGGAATAGCCGGCTTAATGTCGTTAGGCGCAGGGAGGGCCAATGGGGCTCCCCTTCTGAAAAATGGCTGCAGCCTGTTTGCTAGGTAAGGCTGGCCATATGGTTGTGAGTATGGAAGTCTTCTTGGCAATCTACAATGCGTGACATCATGACCAAACCTACCACAGTTAGCGCAAGGTCTTGACCTAGGGTCTTGACACTCGGCTGGCAAGTGATCTCCGCCACAGTACACGCATTGGACGTGTGGACGCATTGGTCATCTCAACATGTCTTGCAACTTGGCTAGTTCCATCTTAATGTCAGCCTCGTCTCGGTGGTTTTCCCCTTATCCTGGGATGATGAGACTGATCTCTCACTCGAGGCTGACGCTCTCTCTGAGCTTCATGGGTTGGTCTCTTCTAGGTTTGCGCTTCTAGAGCTTGTTGAGATATCGAGCTCCACTCGTGATACGCCAGGGTGACCGTTGTGTATTTATGTCACCGACTTGTCAGTTGCAGACGCGGTTGGTACACCGCCCATGAATAATAGCTACATGATAGCTATCCTTATCTACTCTAGTTCGTGGCTCAGTTAGTATGCCACCTTAGTTAGTTGAGTTTGGTTTGAGACCCATATATAGGATTCTTCTATTTCTTTGTACTTGAGTTCTTTTGGCTTACACAACTAAGAAGAGGAAAATTGTTTTCAGCCTCCACCCTTGTGTGTATTCCCCCATTGTGCAAGCAAGAAAGCTTCAAGCGAGACTCCTTCCTTCTCTCCCAAAATCTTGACATGGTATCAGAGCCTTGTTCGTGGTAAGGAGCTCAAGAAAGCAAGCCAAGCTCGCGGTGTTCTGGTAAGAGGAGCAGTGTTGCTTTCATTTTCTGTTTGGGAGCAGATCTCTGCAGGTAGCATAGCCGAAAAGTGCAGGAGTGCATTGTCTCAGGTTGAGACGCCCTTCGCGGTGAAGCAAGAGGGCAGTATATGCTGCGGGAAAGGGCTTTAGCCCTTGGCGACCTTGTTTTTTTTATTTGAGGCCATTTCGGGGACTGTTTTGGAGGCGGAAGTTTTCTGCACGCACTCAGGAAAAGGCCCAGTTTTATGCTGTGCAGCCACTATTCTACAGGTCGGTGAATAATTACTGTAAAAATTACATTGTATGCTTGTGCACAGAGACATTGGGAGTTACAGAATCATCCCTGTTGCCTGTTGATGCAAAATCGTCACTAGGAAGTGACTATGTGGTCAAATATCACTTTCGCCAGTTTTGCAGATTTTCCCTTGTGAGGGTGAAGCTGTGGTTTTTGCAGTGACAGAATTTTTTGCAGTCTTCTGTAATGGCATCTGATTCTCTTTCACACATTGTCACTGAAAAGCTTAACAAGAACAACTTCCAAGCATGGAAGTTTAGAATGACGAATTTCCTTATGGGAAAAGGATATTGGGAATTTATTGCAGGAAATGAAGAAGAACCAGTTCTTCCTGATGTTCCCAATCAACAGCAAATGCAGGCATTTAAAGCATGGCATGAGAGAGCCAGGAAAGTTATGTATTGGCTGTCTATCAGCATTTCAGACTCTATGATTGTGTATATTCAGGATGCAAGTACGCCAAAGGAGGCATGGGATACTTTGTCAAAAATGTATAGCACAAATACGCAAGCCAGGAAAATGCAGCTCAAGCAAGAGTTGCACAATGTGCAAAGAGAAAATATGAGCATCAACGACTACCACATGAAGGTGAAGAAGATTGCAGATGCACTTGCTTCCATTGGGTCACCAGTGGAAGATGATGATTTAGTTTCTGTAACCTTGAATGGTCTAGGAAAGGATTATGCACAGTTTCGGACATCCATTTCAGTTCGTGAAAGATTTCCTGACTTTGAGGAGTTGATTGCTCTTCTAATTTCTGAGGAGCAGAGAAATGGTGGTGCATCTTCTTCAGGAGGAACTTCAAAAGAAGTTGTCTTCTACTCAAATGCTGGAAGAGGTAGAGACAGAGGTAGAGGAGGTCGATTTGGAGGCCGTGGTAGAAATCAGAATATGCAGCAAACTCAAGAAAACCAATCCTATGGAGGAGGATGTGGTAACTCTAGAGGCAGGGGGAGCCAAAGAGGTCGTGGTGGATGGCAAAGAGGCCAAAATGCAAACAGTATTGTTGAATGCTACTATTGTGGTAAAATGGGTCATATGGCTAAAGACTGCTATAAAAAGCAGAATGACATCATGAATGGAAAACTGCAACAAGGAAATTATGCATCCTCTAGTAGACAGGGTGATGACAGAAATGAGCATCTGTTTATGGTGCAGCACATGAACAATTCTGTGACAAGTGCAGAAGAAAGCAACGATGTATGGTATGTTGACTCGGGTGCATCAAACCATATGACAGGTCATGCAGAATGGATAGAGGATGCAAGGAAAATGGAAAAACCAGGATTTGTGGAGACTGGTGATGATACTGCACATCCTATTGTGCAGATTGGAAAATTTCCTTTGTCTATGCAGGATGGGAAAAAGAAATACCTGTCCGATGTATTTCATGTCCCGAATATCACCAAGAATCTGGTTTCTGTTGGTCAAATGGTTGAGCAGGGCTTGCAGGTAAGATTTAATCCTCATGGATGCTTTGTTGAGGATATGAAAAATAAAGGTCGCTTGATAGCAAAAGGAAAGAAGAAGGGCAGAATGATTACATTGGATGCAGACACGCCTGAATTGAGTGCAGCAATGTTTGCACATGGGACCGGTGTAGTTGCAGATATTGATATCTGGCATAAACACATTGGTCATGTTAATGTACAACGACTTAAATCAATGCAGGCCCAAAACATTGTTGCAGGATTGCCCAAATTCAAGGTTGCAGAAATGCATAAGGTATGTGAAGCCTGTCATTTTGGAAAACAGGCAAGGAAACCATTTCCTAGACATGTTCAAGAGAGTGAGAAGCCATTGGAATTAATCCACTCTCATGTGTGGACAACTAAAGCTGTATCTCTTGGAGGCTGTCATTATTTTGTCAGTTTTATTGATGACTATAGCAGAAAAGTTTGGGTGTATTTTATGAAAAAGAAAAGTGAAGTTTTTGGGCATTTCAAAACTCTTAAAGCGATGGTTGAAAAAGAAAGAGGCCTGCAGATAAAATGCCTAAGGTTAGATGGAGGGGGAGAGTACCTCTCAAATGAGTTTGCAAGGTTCCTACAGGAGCATGGCATAAAGCAGCAATATTCATGCAGTCATACCCCACAACAAAATGGAATTGCAGAAAGGAAAAACAAGCATATTGGAGAGGTATCTCGTGCCATGCTCAATGAAAAAAACTTGCCAGATTTTTATTGGGCTGAAGCAGTTGCTACAGCATTCTACATAATGAACAGGACTCCCACTGCAGCAATACATGGAATGACTCCAGAGGAGAGGTATACTGGTAGGAAACCAAATATTTCTCATTTGAAAATTTTTGGTTGCATTGCCTATGTACATGTGCCAGATGAGTTGAGATCCAAGTTGGGTCCAAAAGCTGAGAAGTGCATCTTTATTGGTTACTCTCTGCAACAAAAAGGGTATAGATGCTATAACCCTACTACTCGTAAGTTTACAGTGAGCAGAGATGTTGTTTTTGATGAGATGAGCAGCTGGTATAAACCAGTAAATGTGATTGATGATGTAGATGCACAGAATGGTAATGCTGCACAAAACGCACAGCAGCAGTCACAAAATATTAGTGGACCTGGAGCGTCCTCTAGCAGTGGTTCACATTCTTCGCCATGGACAGGCAGATTGAGATCAGGAGAATCTTCTCAAAGTAATGCAGATAGTGCTATGCAGGTATCACGAAAAGGAAAAGAGAAGGTTGATCAGCCCATGTTTGATGTGAATGCAGGTCACTCTTATGTGGATGCTGAATCCAGTGGCTCAGAACAGAGCATTGATGATGAGCTGGGTATTCCTTCTGTTGTTACACCTGGAGTAAGGAAGACCAAGGATGTTTTGAGAGCACCTGGGAGTGAACCTACTTTGCGCAGGTCTACGAGAACTAGATATCCTATGGATAGGCTGAAATATGATGGATTTACAGCCATTCACTATGCATATATGGTGAAAGTGATACAGGAACCAGAACCCACTTCTTTTGAGGAAGTCATGGGAAAAGAAAAATGGGAGAAAGCCATGGATGAAGAAATGGATGCCTTGGAAGCAAATGCTACATGGGAATTGGTACCTTTGCCTAAAGGTAAAAGTGCAATTGGCTGTAAATGGGTTTATAAGGTGAAGCACAATGCAGATGGTTCTGTGAACAGATACAAGGCAAGATTAGTAGTCAAGGGGTATGCACAAACATATGGCATTGACTATGAAGAAACATTTAGTCCGGTTGCAAGGATGGCAACCGTAAGAGCAGTCATTGCTATGGCTGCATCAAAGGGATGGTCTTTACATCAGATGGATGTAAAGAATGCCTTCTTGCATGGTGATTTGCAAGAAGAGGTCTATATGGAGCAGCCACCAGGTTATGTGCATGATGTTCATCCCGAGTTTGTTTGCAGGTTGAAGAAAGCCTTGTATGGCTTGAAACAAGCACCTAGAGCATGGTCTGACAAGATAGGACAGTATCTTGTCACTATTGGCTTTCAGATTTCCAAGGCAGATTTCTCACTTTATGTGAGAAAAACAGAGAAAGGTATTATGCTACTTGTCATTTATGTTGATGATTTGATTATGACAGGTGACAGTGATGAAGATATCCTTCATGTGAAAATGCTATTGAAGCAGAAGTTTGAGATGAAGGATTTGGGAGAGCTGCGTTATTTCTTGGGCATTGAGGTGATTAGATCACCAAGTGGGATACAACTCTTGCAGAGGCAGTATGGATTGGACATGCTGTCCAAATATGGGATGACAGGCTGTAAGCCTATTTCAGTTCCTTTAGAGCAGAATGTGAAGCTGAGCACAGATGCAGGTGAGCTTTTAGAAGACCCTACTATGTACAGACGCATAGTAGGAAGTTTGATTTATATGACTATTACCAGGCCAGATTTGAGCTATGTTGTTGGATTGGTAAGTCAGTTTATGCAGGCTCCAAGGAAACCACATTTGGATGCGGCTACACGCATACTCAGGTATGTGAAGTCCACATTGTAGTATGGATTATTTTATGAGACTGGGGTTCAGATACAGTTGCATGGATACACTAATGCTGATTGGGCTGGTAGTATTTCTGATAGACGATCTACCAGTGGATATGTGTTCTCTTTTCGGAGTGCTGCAGTCACTTGGAGCAGCAAGAAACAGCCTACAGTTGCCTTGTCGAGCACAGAAGCTGAGTACAAGGGTGCAGCAATGGCTGCATGTGAGGTAGCTTGGTTGCATAAGCTACTTTATGATATGCATCAGTCTACAGATGGGCGAGTTGTCATTTATTGTGACAACATGAGTAGTATACACTTGGTAAATAACCCAGTCTATCATGCTAGAACAAAGCACATTGAGGTGCATTATCACTATGTGCGAGAGAGGGTTTTACTAGGTCTTATTGATCTAGTTTATGTCAGCACAGAGGATCAGGTAGCTGACATATTCACGAAGGCATTGGGCGCAGAGAAGCTGCGCAAGTTCAGAGACCTGTTTGGTGTGCAGGAATTGGGATTGAGCTCGAGGGGGAGTGTTGAGATATGGAGCTCCACTCGTGATACGCCAGGGTGACCGTTGTGTATTTATGTCACCGACTTGTCAGTTGCAGACGCGGTTGGTACACCGCCCATGAATAATAGCTACATGATAGCTATCCTTATCTATTCTAGTTCGTGGCTTAGTTAGTATGCCACCTTAGTTAGTTGAGTTTGGTTTGAGACCCATATATAGGGTTCTTCTATTTCTTTGTACTTGAGTTCTTTTGGCTTACACAACTAAGAAGAGGAAAACTGTTTTCAGCCTCCACCCTTGTGTGTCTTCCCCCATTGTGCAAGCAAGAAAGCTTCAAGCGAGACTCATTTCTTCTCTCCCACAATCTTGACAGAGCTCTGCTCCTTCAACTGATCATCAACTCGGATGGCTTCCTCAAAGATCCTAGCTAGTGCATCTCGCTGCAAGCTCGAGTTGCCTACCAAAGCCTTATATAGTTCCTCGTTCTGAATCCCGCTGATGAATACAGTTATTACTGCTCTTTCAGTTGGCCGCTCTCTAGTAGGGATTCTCTTGAAGAGACTCCGCACATGGTCACCTAATCACGAATGTCCTCCTTCTCTTTCTGCTTGACGTTCATCAAGCGTACTAGCAGATTATCGAAGTATCCAGGCTTGGCAAATCTCTTAATGAAGAGATCCTTGAGGCCATTGAAGTTGGCTCGCTCGGCGGTATCTAAGCTCGTATACCACATCCTACCCTTGTCGCCCAAGCAAAGCGTGAACATTTGAGAGCATTGAGTTAGGTCGTTGAGGCCGTTGGCTTCACAGACTTGCTCAAATTGCTCAACAAAGCTGTATGGATCATCATGGGGTTGGTACTTATCGAGTTGCTTGGCAACAATATGGATTTTAGACTGGCTCTTTGAGCCCTGGTTTGCTCCTAATCCTGCAAGCAGCGATGTCGCTAGAGCCGTGGCACTTTGTTTTGCAGCCGTGTTATCGAGTAGCCACTTCATAAGAAGCTCACTTAGCGTTAAGTCTCCTTCTAGTGCTCTCTCATGGTCCCGTTCGATTTCTACCAGCCAGGTTCAGCACCCGCAACACCTCTCGCAACTCCATGCTTTGCCTTTGGCTCCTAGCCTATTGATTCCTATTGTACTCAGCCATGCTTTGCAATGCTTTGCGGGCTAGATTTCTCTCCTTTTCCAGATCTGCGATGATAGCATCTGCTGTCCTTCCGTGGTGCTCATACCGGGCATGAGCATCGTAACTGCTGACTAGCTGCTGAATAGCATCTGGAAAGACTCCTAAGTTGAATTCCTCATTAGATCTGTGGTTTGCTTTCTTCTGCCATTTTCAAGTTATCATGCTCCACCAAGCTATCGATAAGTTTCAGTAGACTTGTCAAATCCACTTCGTCAGCACCCCTTGCTTGGTCCTACTTTTGCGCGTTGATGGTTTGTCTATGTCTTGGGCCCTCTCCTATTGGTGGGTTCCTTAAGTGGTTTATTTGGGTGAGTTCCTTCAATTATTGAATACAATCCTCAATTTATGGCCACTCAATGTGTGTGTCTTTTCATGTGCACTTGTGCTTAATCAAGCTTTCAATTTCCTTAAGTGTACTTCAAGTGCGGAAATTCAGGGTGAGTGCAGCAACCAATTTCTAGGCGTCTTACGCACTCTCGCATTGTTTCGGGCCTAATAGGCTTGTTGGTCAATTTTCTAGCCGTCTTGGCAGGGTTTAGGGTTTCTCTAATATGTTGCCTCGTTCATTTTTTGTCCAATCAGGCTTTACAACTCAGCGGTTTTCGTCTAAGTCTCTGGGTCTAGCAACTACCTACTTCTAGCTGCTAAGCGGTTGCGCCCTACGATTTTGCCCCTTCTGTGTGCCATAATCAAGTTCTGAGCATCCTAAGGGCTTTCGATAGTTTGCACTGCTGAGTTCTAGCTGGGTCAGGTCAAATTTCTGAAAATTTGGTAAAAATCTATACTTGGCCCAACTGGTCCGAGTTGCAGGGTCCGAGTGGGTCACTCGAACAAGCCGAGGTGCATGGGCCAAGGGCCGAATTTGGGACTTGTACAGGGTTGGCTCGGACGGGCCGAGGAGCGGACTTTGACGAAGTTACTCAGACGGATTGGCTCAAACGGGCCAAGTGGTCAATTCGGACGAGGTTGCTCAGACGGGCCGAGGCACATGGGCCAAGGAAAGTGGGTCGAGGGTCGAGTTGACATGTGGCAGAGGGCTGAATTGGACCATGGTTCAAATGGTAGACTCAGATGGGCCGATTAGGATTTGGGCCGAGCAGGCCGAGCACAATAGGGCTGATGGCCAATTCTGGAACTCAGCCCAAAAGTGACCATTTGGACGGGCCGAGCGCGGCGCACGTCGACAACACGAGTTTGATTTCGATCGTTCCTTATGATTTACTCAATTGTATCATGCACAAATCTCCAGATCCTACCTAAGGGGGTAAGGGAAGGGATTCATATACCTGGATAGAGTGGTGGGCTTGTCGTTGGTGCGATCAAATCAAATCGGGCAATAGCTCTCTCTTTCTCACACACACACACACACACACACACACACACACACACACACACACACACACACACACACTGAAATGGTTGGAAATGAGTCCTCCCTTGGTCTCTTGGCTCTTATACCCCTTCCCGGGTATGGTGTTGATGCCCCCAATCACTCACTCGCTAATCTTGGGCATCAGAAGCCAGTTTTTTGCCATTTTTTGCACTATTTTTTCCCTGTTTTGCCTTGTTTTGCAACAGTAAACCCTACCCTTCTCTGGTGCAATTTCCTAATCCTAACCTACTCTAAATGCAACAAGAATCGAAAGCAAAACACTGAAATGATTTCTCCATGTTCCCAATCATCAAACAACCAAAATAGCCCAAAATACTTACTTGTTTTGAAGATCAAAAACACCCAATCTTCCTACCTATCTCAAGCTCCGTTTCGGGGATGAATCCCTTACTTCAATGCACGATATGAGGCTCACAACTGCTCAAGCTGAATCCGTTGGTCCCGGAACCAAAACCAAAATGTGGGAGCTTTCGCTCAACTACCAAGTCCCACGGACCGCTTATTGTTTCAAGCGTTTCAAGCGAGCTCTAATGGCTCTCTCTCACCTAGCCAACGCGCCGTCAATCCTACAAGTGTAGTGAGCTTACCTTAGTGCTGATATGAGTTGCCTCCTCTCTCACACACGTCGGTAGCTCCACGATCCTAGATGCAAGCTCAAGCATCCTCAAGCCTCCTCCACCTCCAAGCTCCATCCTCCATAGCTGCGCACACAAGAACAGAGAAGAGAAGAGAAGAAGAAGAGAGGAGATGGTGAAGAGCTTCATCCTCTTAATCCCTCACTCTCACACACTCACTCCCTCACACTCTCACACTCCCTCTCTCAAGAGCACACACAAGCAAGAAGATGAGAAGAAGAGAAGAAGAAGAAGACTCTTGTTGCCACACACCAAAGAATGAGCTCTCATTCACTTTTTGAACTTTATATATACAAACCCTAAAATCCCTTGGGCACCCATCCCTTTTTTACATGATCGGCCATTATGACACCCATCTAATATTTTACAATTGGCACAGGAGGGAGCCTGGCACTCTTTTACAAGATTTTTTTGAGTTTTTTGAGGCGCCTTTTCATTTAAAGTTGCGATTTTTGCCCCGGTTCATCTTTAGAGGCCGCTTGCATGTCTTTGCTCTTTTTCCATCTTCCTTTTGCTTTTTCCTTCCTTTTTTCGCCATCTCGACTTGGGGTTAACATTCATGACTGTAATGCATGCTTCGAATCGCCAGAGGCTTGGCATGATGGATATTCTGGACCGCATCTATAATCCTTCGCCCCTGTATGCGGAGTGGAGATGGACGGGAGACAAAGGAATATATTACATAGCAGCACACCGACTCGCGTACCTTCAGACCAACTTGAAGAGAATCAAGTGGATGGAGGATTTAAAGATCGTGAAGCTCTTCATCTTTGTCAAAGCTTGCGTAAATGCAACCTTGCATGTTAGTGGTCAGAAAGTCAAGCAGAACAAGTATGTCTATGAAGAAGTGACCCGGGTGATCTCCGCTGATAGGATCAAAGTGCAAGGGCGCTATGAGAAGAACGGGTATCAAAGGAAGTGATACCCCAAGCTTCCTATGACTTACGTTTCCTAAAAATCCATGATCCCACTCCATATTATTATTTCATCCATGTAGCCGATTATAACACAATCCTATTTTCCCCAAACTGATGTATCAATCAGCCTGTCGTTCTACTTATCCAAAGAAGTGTACTCAAGGGGTTATGCCCTCATGAATAAATAAGACTTTTTACAATTGTCTATCTTGATCATAAATGTTAACTGTGGTGTTAAGTGATTAAATCACTTAGCTAAAAAGCTATGCTAGACATATTAACATAATATGGGGACGTATGATAAGATGTCAACATAAAGAATCTTATTAATCAGACGCAACCCTAAGTGCAGGTTCCAAATCCGACTCCTGCACTAAGTCCAATTGTGGTTCAAGAGAAGAAGTTCCTTCTCAAACAAATTAAGCCACCCGAGTTTGATGGCAAGGGAAGGATTGTTCAAGCCGACACCAAGATCTGGATTGAGTCCATGGAGGACTATTTTGAGGTAGCACGAACTACACCTACTAACCAAGCCATGCTCGCCAAACTTAAGCTTACAGGCAAAGCGAGACTTTGGTGGAAATAGTGGTGCATAGATCAAGCGATCTTGGAGGGGACAGTCACTTAAGATAAGCTTAAGAAAGTTGTGAGAGGGAGGTATTTGCCACCTGCCTACTGCACACAAAAGATGAATCAATTCTATGACTTGAAGCAGCTAGGATTATCCCTTGAAGCATATTATTCGAAGTTTTTTTCACTCCTAAAGTATGCGCCTCCAATGGATATGACACGACAGGTGTCAAAATTCTATGTTGGGTTGAATCCACCCATAAACACTCAATTGGAATCAATGCGCCCAATGGACCTACAAGACGCACTCATTCGAGCTGCTCCAATAATACAGGAGGTGCATACCAAACCAAGGAACAACAGGATTTGGCCTTACAAAGATCAGAATAAGGGTATATCAAGGGCTCAGACTAAGAGAGTTTTGAGATATCGAGCTCCACTCGTGATATGCCAGGGTGACCATTGTGCATTTATGTCACCGACTTGTCAGTTGTTGCAGATGCGGTTGGTACACCGCCCATGAATAATAGCTAGATGACAGCTATCCTTATCTACTCTAGTTCGTGGCTCAGTTAGTATGCCACCTTAGTTAGTTGAATTTGGTTTGAGACCCATATATAGGGTTCTTCTATTTTTATGTACTTGAGTTCTTTTTGGCTTACACAACTAAGAAGAGGAAAACTGTTTTCAGCCTCCACCTTTGTGTGTATTCCCCCATTGTGCAAGCAAGAAAGCTACAAGTGAGACTCCTTCCTTCTCTCCCACAATCTTGACATGGTATCAGAGCCTTGTTCGTGGTAAGGAGCTCAGGAAAGCAAACCAACCTCGGGGTGTTCTGGTAAGAGGACCAATGTTGCTTTCATTTGTCTGTTTTTGGGAGCAAGTCTCTGCAGGTAGCACAGCCGGAAAGTGCAAGAGTGCATTGTCTCAGGTTGAGACGCCCTTCGTGATGAAGCAAGAGGACAGTATATGCTGCGGGATAAGGGCTTTAGCCCTTGGTGACCCTGTTTTTTTTATTTGAGGCCATTTCGGGGCCTGTTTTGGAGGTGGAAGTTTTTTGCACGCACTCAGGAAAAGGCCCAGATTATGTTGTGCGACCACTGTTCTACATGTCGGTGAAAAGTTACTGTAGAAATTGCATCGTATGCCTGTGCGCAGAGACATTGGGATTTACAGAATCATCCTTGTTGCCTATTGATGCAAAATCGTCACTAGGAAGTGACTATGTGGTCAAATACCACTTTCGTCAGTTTTGCAGATTTGCTCTTGTGAGGCTGAAGCTGTGTTCTTTGCAGTGACAGAATTTTTTACAATGTTCTGGAATGGCGTCTGATTCTCTTTCACAGATTGTCACTGAAAAGCTTGACAAGAACAACTTCCAAGTATGGAAGTTTAGAATGACGAATTTTCTTATGGGAAAAGGATATTGGGAATTTGTTGCAGGAAATGAAGAAGAACCAGTTTTTCCTGATGTTCCCAATCAACAACAAATGCAGGCATTTAAAGCATGGCATGAGAGAGCCAGGAAAGTTATGTACTGGCTGTCTATCAGCATTTCAGACTCTATGATTGTGCATATTCAAGATGCAAGTACGCCAAAGGAGGCATGGGATACTTTGTCAAAAATGTATAGCACAAATACGCAAGCTAGAAAAATGCAGCTCAAGCAAGAGTTGCATAATGTGCAAAGAGAAAATATGAGCATCAATGACTACCACATGAAGGTAAAGAAGATTGCAGATGCACTTGCTTCCATTGGGTCACCAGTGGAAGATGATGATTTAGTTTCTGTAACCTTGAATGGTCTAGGAAAGGATTACGCACAGTTCCGAACATCCATTTCCATCCGTGAAAGATTTCCTGATTTTGCGGAGTTGATTGCTCTTCTAATTTCTGAGGAGCAAAGAAATGGTGGTGCGTCTTCTTCAGGAGGAACTTCAAAAGAAGCTGTCTTCTACTCAAATGCTGGAAGAGGTAGAGGCAAAGGTAGAGGAGGCCGATCTAGAGGCCGTGATAGAAATCAGAATATGCAGCAAACTCAAGAAAACCAGTCCTATGGAGGAGGACATGGTAACTCTAGAGGCAGGGGGAGCCAAAGAGGTCGTGGTGGATGGCAAAGAGGCCAAAATGCAAACAGCAATGTTGAATGCTACTACTGTGGTAAAGTGGGTCATATGGCTAAAGACTGCTATAAAAAGCAGAATGACATCATGAATGGAAAATTGCAACAAGGGAATTATGCATCTTCTAGTAGACAGGGTGATGAAAGAAATGAGCATTTGTTTATGGTGCAACACATGAACAATTCTGTGACAAGTGCAGAAGAAAGAAACGATGTATGGTATGTTGACTCAGGTGCATCAAACCACATGACAGGTCATGCAGAATGGATGGAGGATGCAAGGAAAATGGAAAAACCAGGATTTGTGGAGACTTGTGATGATACTGCACATCCTATTGTGCAAATTGGAAAATTTCTTGTCCGATGTATTTCATGTCCCGAATACATGTCCGATGTATTTCATGTCCCGAATATCACCAAGAATCTGGTTTATGTTGGTCAAATGGTTGAGCAGGGCTTGCAGATCAGATTTAATCCTCATGGATACTTTGTTGATGATATGAAAAATAAAGGTCGCTTGATAGCAAAAGGAAAGAAGAATGGCAGAATGTTTACATTGGATGCAGACATGCCTGAATTAAGTGCAGCAATGTTTGCACATGGAACCGTTGTAGTTGCAGATATTGATATATGGCATAAACGCATTGGTCATGTTAATGTACAGCGACTTAAATCAATGCAGGCCCAAAATATTGTTGCAGGATTGCCTAAATTCAAGGTTGCAGAAATGCATAAGGTATGTGAAGCCTGTCAATTTGGAAAATAGGCAAGGAAACCATTTCCTAGACATCTTCAAGAGAGTAAGAAGCCATTGGAATTAATCCACTCTGATGTGTGGACTACTAAAGATGCATCTCTTGGAGGCTGTCATTATTTTGTCAGTTTTATTGATGACTATAGCAGAAAAGTTTAGGTGTATTTTATGAAAAATAAAAGTGAAGTTTGTGGGCATTTCAAAACTCTTAAAGCTATGGTTGAAAAAGAAACAGGCCTGCAAATAAAATGCCTAAGGTCAGATGGAGGGGGAGAGTACCTCTCAAATGAGTTTGCAAGGTTCTTGCAGGAGCATGGCATAAAGCAGCAATATTCATGTAGTCATATCCCACAACAACATGGAATCGCAGAAAGAAAAAACAAGCATATCGGAGAGGTATCTCGTGCCATGCTCAATGAAAAAGACCTGCCAGATTTTTACTGGGATGAGGCAGTTGCTACAGCAATCTACATAATGAACAGGACTCCCACTGCAGCAATACATGGCATGACTCCAGAGGAGAGGTATACTGGTAGGAAACCAAATATTTCTCATTTGCAAATTTTTGGTTGCATTGCCTATGTTCATGTGCCAAATGAGTTGAGATCCAAGTTGGATCCAAAATCTGAGAAGTATATCTTTATTGGTTACTCTCTGCAGCAAAAAGGGTATAGATGCTATAACCCTTCTACTCGTAAGTTTACAGTGAGCAGAGATGTAGTTTTTGATGAGATGAGTAGCTGGTATAAACCAATAAATGTGATTGATAATGTAGATGCACAAAATGGTAATGCTGCACAGAATTCACAACAGCGGTCACAAGATATTAGTGGACCAGGAGCGTCCTCTAGCATGGTTCATATTCTTCGCCATGGACAGGCAGATTGAGATCAGAAGAATCTTCTCAAAGCAATGCAGATAGTGGTATGCAGGTATCACGAAAAGGAAAAGAGAAGGTAGATCAGCCCATGTTTGATGTGAATGCAGGTCACTCTTATGTGGATGGTGAATCGAGTGGCTCAGAACAGAGCATTGATGATGAGTTGGGTATTCCTTCTATTGTTATACCTGGAGTAAGAAAGACTAGGGATGTTTTGAGAGCACCTGGGAGTGAACCTACTTTGCGCAGGTCTACCAGAGCTAGGTATCCTGTGGATAGGCTGAAATATGATGGATTTACAGCCATTCACTATGCATATATGGTCAAAGTGATACAGGAACCAGAACCCACTTCTTTTGAGCAAGCCATGGGAAAAGAAAAATGGGAGAAAGCTATGGATGAAGAAATGGATGCCTTGGAAGCAAATGCTACATGGGAATTGGTACCTTTGCCTAAAGGTAAGAATGCAATTGGCTGTAAGTGGGTTTATAAGGTGAAGCACAATGCAGATGGTTCTGTGAACAGATACAAGGCAAGATTAGTAGTCAAGGGGTATGTACAAACATATGGCATTGATTATGAAGAAAAATTCAGTTCGGTTGCAAGGATGGTAACCGTAAGAGTAGTCATTGCTATGGCTGCATCAAAGGAATGGTCTTTACATCAGATGGATGTAAAGAATGCCTTCTTGCATGGTGATTTGCAAGAAGAGGTCTATATGGAGCAGCCACCAACTTATGTGCATGATGTTCATCCTGAGTTTGTTTGCAGGTTGAAGAAATCCTTGTATGGCTTGAAGCAAGCACCTAGAGCATGGTCTGACAAGATATGATAGTATCTTGTCACTATTGGCTTTCAGATTTCCAAGGCAGATTTCCCACTTTATGTGAGAAAAACAGAGAAATGTATTATGCTACTTGTCATTTATGTTGATGATTTTATTATGACAGGTGGCAATGATGAAGATATCCTTCATGTGAAAATGCTATTGAAGCATAAGTTCGAGATGAAGGATTTGGGAGAGCTGTGTTATTTCTTGGGCATTGACATGATTAGATCACCAAGTGGGATATGGCTCTTGCAGAGGCAATATGGATTGGACATGCTGTCCAAATATGGGATGACATGCTATAAGCCTATTTCAGTTCCTTTGGAGCAGAATGTGAAGTTGAGCGCAGATGCAGGTGAGCTTTTGGAAGACCCTACTATGTACAGACGCATAGTAGGAAGTTTGATTTATATGACTATTACCAGGCCAGATTTGAGCTATGCTGTCGGATTGGTAAGTCAGTTTATGCAGGCTCCAAGGAAACCGCATTTGGATGCGGCTAGACGCATACTCAAGTATGTGAAGTCCACATTGCAGTATGGACTATTTTATGAGATTGGGGTTCAAATACAGTTGCATGGATACACTGATGCTGATTGGGTTGGTAGTATTTTTGATAGACGATCTACCAGTGGATATGTTTCTCTTTTGGGAGTACTGCAGTCACTTGGAGCAGCAAGAAACAGCCTACAGTTGCCTTTCGAGCACAGAGGCTGAGTACAAAGGTGCAACAATGGCTGCATGTGAGGTAGCTTGGTTGCATAAGCTACTTTATGATATGCATCAGCCTATAGATGGGCCAGTTGTCATTTATTGTGACAACATGAGTAGTATACACTTGGCAAATAACCCAGTCTATCATGCTAGAACAAAGCACATTGAGGTGCATTATCATTATGTGTGGGAGAGGGTTTTACTAGGTCTTATTGATCTAGTTTATGTCAGCACAGAGGATCAAGTAGCTGACATATTCACGAAGTCATTGGGCATAGAGAAGCTGCGCAAGTTCAGATACCTGCTTGGTGTGCAGGAATTGGGATTGAGCTCGAGGGGGAGTGTTGAGATATCGAGCACCACTCGTGATATGCCAGGGTGACCGTGTGCATTTATGTCACCAATTTGTCAGTTTTGCAGATGCGGTTGGTACACCGCCCATGAATAATAGCTAGATGATAGCTATCCTTATCTAGTCTAGTTCGTGGCTCAGTTAGTATGCCACCTTAGTTAGTTGAATTTGGTTTGAGACCCATATATAGGGTTCTTCTATTTTTATGTACTTGAGTTCTTTTTGGCTTACACAACTAAGAAGAGGAAAACTGTTTTCAGCCTCCACCTTTGTGTGTATTCCCCCATTGTGAAAGCAAGAAAGCTACAAGTGAGACTCCTTCCTTCTCTCCCACAATCTTGACAGAGAGCGCAAGGTCAGAATCAGAGCCAATGCTGTCAACAACTTTGTTCCAACACAAAGAAATGATCGCAACCCACATTGCTTCCATTGCAACGAGCCCGGACACTTCAAGAGGGAGTGTCCCAAGCTTAGCAGAGGACATCGCCAAGGGCAATTCCAAGGTCAAAATAGAACTGCTCATGGCCAAGGAACCACGTTATGGCCAGAGGGAGAACCTCCAATGTTTCCAACAAGGAACTGGACGATGAAGAACATCCATCCATGAATGCTGACATTAAGAGGGTGAGGTTCATGCCACTCTTCACAAGAAGGGTCCAAATCGCCAATTCTCGGTGATCCAAACTCCATCAAAATATCAAGGTAAAAGCTTCAAAACCCTGATTGACTGTGGTAGTACACATTCCTTCATTTCACCAATCTGTGCAAAAAGATTAGGGATAGCCACAATAGATGCACCTAGTTTACTTGTGGAATTAGCAAATAGTCGTGAGGTTACTTGTACTATGCAAACTGCTAAGGTGAAATTCCTACTGGGTGGGAAGCCAACTTCTGTGAGATTCAGGGTAATAAACCTAAGTGTCCATGAATGTTTACTCGGAATGGATTGGCTTATACCCAATGATGCCCACATCCATTGTGGGAAGGGCCAAATCTCCTTCCGAAATTCCAAAGGGGAACTAGTCACGACTTAAGGTGAGGCTGATAAGCCAAAAATACAATTGGGAAAAGCAACACGGATAATAAAAGGTGTTCAAAAGGGTCTACATGTTTACCTGATTAAACTGAATAAGCTAGATCAGAATCAGGAATCCAGAGAAGAACCTTCATGGTTAAAGGAATACGCAAACGTATTCCTTGAAGATCTGACGGAACTTCCTCCCCAAAGGGAAGTCGACCACAAAATCAAACGTGTGCCAGGAGCTGCATCGGTCGCAAAGAGGCTCTATAAGATGTCCATTCCGAAAGCTATCGAACTGAAAGAGAAACTCAAGCAACTATTAGACCAAGGCTACATCCATCCTAGTAGTTCACCATGGGGAGCTCCAGTGCTGTTCCAAAAGAAGAAAGATGGAACGCTTCACCCATGCATTGACTACAAAGGGTTGAATCAGACAACCATCAAAAATAAATACCTCATTCCAAGAATAGATGAATTACTTGACCGTCTTCAAGGAGCAAAGATCTTCTCAAAGATAGATCTCAGATCTAGATATTATCAGATAAGGATCAAGGAAGAAGATATCCCGAAGACTGCATTCAATACAAGGTATGGACACTTCGAATTCCTAGTAATGTCATTCGGGCTAACGAATTCTCCTGCTACCTTCAACAGATTAATACAGGATATCTTTAGGCCCAATCTTGATGACTTTGTACTCATCTTCTTTGACGATACCCTAGTCTACTCAAAACAAGAGAAATATCATGAACCCCAGCTTCACATTGTTCTTGAAATGATGAGAGCACACAAGCTTTATGCCAAGAAGAAGAAGTGCGCATTTTTCAAGCGACAGATTGAATATCTGGGATTCATTGTATCAACAGAAGGAATTTTAGTACATCCAGAGATGTTCTGGAATGGCCAACACCAACTTCTGTCAAAGAAATACGAAGTTTTCTTGGGTTGACAAGATGGTACAAAATTTTCATCAAAGATTATGCTTTGATTGCAGCACCTCTGACTGATCTACTAAAGAAACAAGTAGCAATTATATGGTCACCTGCTGAACAGACCAGCTTTGACAAACTAAATCAAAGCTTAGTATCAACACCCATCCTGAAACTTCCTGATCTTAGTAAGGAGTTTGAAGTGGTAACTGATGCTAGCACACTTGCTTTAGGATGTGTAATTATGCAAAAAGGTCATCCCGTAGCATATTCTTCAAGAAAATTGAAGAGCCATGAAAGGAATTATGCTACCCACAACCTGGAGCTATTGGCTATCATCCATGCTCTCAAAATTTGGAGACATTACTTGCTAGGTAACAAATTTTCCTTAGTAATGGACCACAAGAGTCTTAAATGGATCTTCACCCAGAATGAGCTCAATATGAGGCAACATCGATGGATCGAAGTGCTGGAAGAATATGATTTTGAAATCAAATATAGGCATGGAAAAGAGAATGTAGTTGCAGATGCACTCAATCGCAAGGCATTTCTAAATTCTCTTATTTTGCAAGATCCATCAACAGCAAGGTCTCTAGCCACAAAGGTATCAATTCCAAACAACCCAATTCTTAAGCTAGCAAAAGAAGAGGCATATCATGACCTAGTGTATCAAGAAATGCTAAGGGAGATCCCCATCAAGGATCAAGACCCAAAGCTAAAGATGAAGTATCAAGAATTCTCCTTCAGTAGTGGGATTGTCTACTTTAGGACAAGATTATGTATCCGTGCAAGCCAAACTCTCAAGCAGAAGATACTTTGGGAAGCCCATGACTCCCCTTTCTCAGGACATCCTGGTTATGCCAAGACCCTTAATGTGGTTAGAAAGAGCTATTATTGGGAAAGGATCAAGGGAGATGTACTCAAATACGTCACTTAATGCTTGTCTTGTCAACGCATTAAGGCAGAACATGTCAAAATGCCTGGGAAATTGCAACCACTTGATATTCCCCAAATGAAATGGGAGTTCATTGGTATGGAATTCATTGTTGGCCTACCCCAAGTTCAGGGAGGATATAACTCTATTCTGGTTGTAGTAGATATGCTCACCAAGGTCGCACATCTCATCCCTGTTAAGACAAACTATAAAGCTTCAAACATCACAAGATTATTCATCAAGGAAATATTAAAACTTCATGGGTTACCCAGAAGAATCATTAGTGATCGTGACTCTCTCTTCACATCACACTTCTGGAGGGCTATCTTTGAGGCTATTGGAACTCAACTCTGTTTCAGTACAGCTTACCATCCCCAAACTGATGGTCAAACAGAACGAGTCAATCAAGTCATTGAAGATATGCTTAGGGCATACTGCTGTCACGAACCCAAAAAGTGGATTCAATACTTACCACTGGTTGAGTTTGCCTACAATGCTTCTTACCAACAGAGTATTCAAATGACCCCTTTCCAAGCATTGTATGGGCATGATTGTCGTACCCCTTTGAACTTCTCAGATCTAACTTTGAGGATAGAAGCTTCTAGACAGATGCTGGAAGACATGGATGATCAAATCAAATCAATAAGACAAGATATTCAGGCTGCCCCAAGGATAGACAGAAGGCTTACGCTAACTTGAAATGGCAATATAGATCCTTTGTTGAAGGTGATATGGTCTTCATCCATGTATGCCCTAAAAAGAGTTCATTGTCCTTGGGAGAGTACAAGGAGCTAAGTCCAAGGTATTGTGGACCCTATAAGATCACCAAGTGCCTAGGGCCTAATGCTTACAAACTACAGCTGCCCACAACTCTAAAGATTCATAATGTATTCCATGTTAGCCTATTGAAAAAGTGTCTACCTAATCCGAATCATGTAGTTGATGATCAGCAAATTGTAATGCCTAGCCAAGGAGTCCTTGAGCTACAGCTGATAGAATCCTAGATGTTAGGGAGAGGCGTTTGAGATCAAGGACCTTGAGAGAATACCTCATCCTCATCCAGAAGAAGATGCCACCTGGATGGACAAAAATACTCTCAACCAACAATACCCCCAGGTCTTCTCAAGATGAGGACATCTCGATTCCTCTAAGGAGGAGAGGATGTAATATGCCCCGTGCTCCCCCGTGCATTCCCCCATAAGAACCCCCCTTTAAATTTTTAAATTTTGGACAAATTTTTTTACTCTCTCCTACTGACTGCATGGCGAGGAGAGAGAGAGTGTGTGTGTGTGTAAGAGGTAGAGAGGGGGGGCATGCAGCTCCCCATGTGAAGGATAGCGGCTGTGAACAACCGTCTCCCCTCCCCCCTCTATAAAAGGGAGCCCCTCGTGGGGCTGGGGGACAGCACCCTTCCCCCTAGTGGTCGTCAGTGTACTGCCGCATCCCCCCCTCCCTTGTGGATTGAGCCCTCCCCTCCAACGGAAGCAGCCCCCTCATCATCCTCAACAAGCACCGCCCCCCCTGGCCGTGACAAGGAAACCCCCCCCCCCCCCCTTGATCAGCACTAAGGGAGAGAGAAGACAGAGAGAGAGAGAGAGAGAGAGAGAGGAGAAGAAGAAGAAGAAGAAGAGAGAAGAAAAAGGAGAAGAAGAAGAAGGAGAGGAGAGACAGAAGGAGAAGAAGAGTAGAAGAAGAAGAAGAGGAAGGGAGAGAGAGAAGGAGAAGAGAAGAGGAAGAAGAAGAAGAAGAAGAGAGAGAGAGAGAGAGAAAGAAGAGAAGAAGAGAAGAAGAAGAAGAAGAATTCTTGAAGATACGCCCCTCCCCCTTCATTATTTTATTTCCCCACTCAAGGAGAGGCGGCGAGATTTTTGCTAGGAGAGTGCGAGAACCCCATCACTCGTACACGCGTCCTCGAGTCTGGCCCCGAAGCGTAGTTCCACAAAGATGGCCAGAAACCCTGCAAAAAGTGTGGATAGAGGTTCGAATCAAGGTGGCACTGCAACCATGAACAGTTCATCAGGCATCAACAACACGGGAATCACGGCATCACTCCAAACCCAGGTTGCTCTATTATTAAATCATAGGTTATAATCATCACAGTGAAGAATCATATTCACATGCATCACATTAATTGCGTGTTTGATAATTCCCTAGGTATGAACATAGTTGTGATGTATGTAACGAATTACAAGATAATCTCCGTTGTAAGATGACATCATAATAGATGAAATTGATTAGAAACTACATTGTAAATTACCAAAAATTCTTGCATAAAGTGCATTGTTCCTTGCACAAGTACTTGTTTAAAAACCATTTCAGAGAACATTGAAAGAAACAAAGTGCATGTCCTTATCGCAAGATGGATTCTAAGGTACATGTAATAAGCCCAGAAAAGATTAGAGTGTAGCTAGACTCATACAATAATCACATAAAGTTATAAAGATCAAATCATTTAAGAAGGTTATAGATCGAGGATAATGTTAAGATTGCATGCATAGAAAGTACCTTCCCATGCTTGGCATAAAAATATCGTATGGATTATATCAAAAATTGTGAGCATTGAAATGAAGGCATGGCATTACGTTGCGTGCACTAAAGTTGTTGGAAAAATTCAATGTTGTTTGTAATTTACCGAGATCCATGAATCCCATGACAAAGTCCTTGGTGACTTCAAGAGGGATAGGTAAAAGCTTAGCACTTGTGAATATTATTAAGAAGGCTTAAGAAGATTATACTTAAGTTGGACTAGAAACTGACAGAACCATCTTGACTTGCCATGTTCAAAGGGATAGACAATCTTGATCAATTAAGATCAAAGATAAAGGTACATAAGTACTTCAAGGGATCTAGGAGATAACCAGCAAATTGACCAACCAAGGACAACAGGGTTGTCCATGATCTATTTTACAAGGAGACCTAAGGTAAGGATAATTAGGGTCGGCATGGTACAAACCCTAACCCGAAGATAAAGGGAAAACAAGCAACCTACCTTGTCAAATCCCTTGGGATCTCGCCAAGTTGCGAATGATCCAGGATCAAATGCTGGGAGCATTCGGGAAAAAGGAATCACACCTTAGCAGTTGGTCATACAAACGACCTCTGAATTGATCGTGATTGTACACTTAGGCACATTGTTTGAACTTCTTTGTTCAAGGAACTAATTCAAGAAAAAACACTTAATGCTTCAGGTTAAAATCCTAGAGGGAGAGGCAGGTTTAGTTACCTTCGACTGTCTGCCTGGCCCTGTCCAAGGGGGTTGTTAGCCGCGCCAGGTATATGGACCTAACCCGCCGTGAGAGTTCTCTCCGTGGGTGCTGCTTGGAGTGGGAGGACGCTTGGGTGCCAAGCGAGGCTCTAGCTATAAATTCCTTGCCTCCGGATCCCGCACAAGAGGCCGATGTGACTCGAGATGGGATCTCGAGGCCCGTGTACTAGTCTATGGATGGAACTTGGAGCAGCAATCATGTTGATTGTTGCTGGGATAGCCTTCAGGCATGATACTTGATGTATTCCGGGACTATGATAAATAAAGGTCAGATACATTTGAAAAAGGAACTTGCTTGACATTGTTTTTCTGTCAGTGCTGCCTAAGTTACGTGAAAGAACTTGTGTTTAAATTGATTAATTAAGAAATTTTCTTTTGCATGTCAAACATAATGTGGTAAGTAATTAGATAACTAAGCAAACCAAGGAAAGTGCGGTCAACGTGACTTGGGTCCATCCTACGAAAGGGTGGTCCTCTTTAGCTGGGAGCTTTTCTCAAAAGACGTGATAACAAGACTATGAAGACCTAGTGTCAGTAGAGTTAGAATCCCGATTTATGTTGATTTAGGGGAACGGAATGGAACTATGCCTTATGGGCAGAGAGGTTGAGCTTTGCATCCCTCTCATTTTCCATTCTCCATGAACCAAGTGCAGCGTAAATCCGCTTTGACTATGTTGTTCCTACACAAAGTGGGACATCGGGAGCTCGATGCTAGCTACTTCCTAGAGACTTTGCTTATAGGAATGAAACCCTGACTTCAAGTCAATCCTAAGTGGGAACGGTCAGATACTTCCGCTCGGGACAGACTCGGGAAGACCTAAATCGCAAACCCTATGACATTCCTTGCGAGTGCCAGGCGGCGCTTTCTAGACTTCTTCCCAATGATGGGCTGCTAGAACGTGTCCCACAAGTGGACGAGCGAACACGTGACAGCAAAAATGGAGAGTTTGATTTCGAGTCAGAAGTCAGCTCAGATAGTGACCCTGAAATACCTCGACCTCCCAAGACTAGATGCACTAAGGGGGACCTACCCGTTCACCTATGATGCTGATGATTAAGGGAGGAATGACAAATGCTGAGCAAAGAAACGTAGACAGAGGAACAATGAAAATTGTAAGACCTACCAAGACAATTCAGGAAGTTCAAAAAGGGAGATACGGTGGTGATCTTGCTAGGAGCTAAACAACAGGGGCAAGCAAGCGAACCAATCGAGGGACCCGCCAAGGTCAAGGAGGTCAATTTAGCTAAGAGAGGGGAGACTCCACGACCTGTCTTCATGGTGGATGACTTGGCTAAGCAACATGAAGCAAGTCTCGTTACTCTCCTATGAGAGTACATAGACATGTTTGCTTGGTCCCCAGAAGAACTTAAAGGAGTAGATTCGAGTGTGGTGACTCACAACATGCCCACAACACTTGACACAACGCCCGCCACAACCAATGACTGTATCCCATGAATCCTAAGCACACTCATGCCATTAAGGAAGAAATTGACAAATTGATGAGAGTGGGATTTATCTACGAAATTGAACACACGGATTGGGTCTTGCCCATTGTCATCGTCCTAAAGAAAAATGGGAAGATTCAAGTGTGTGTCAATTACAAGAAGGTAAATGCAACTACGAAGAGAGATAATTACCCACTGTCATACACAAAGCACATGCTTGAGAGAGTAGTTGGCAAGGAGGCCTACAGTTTCCTGGACGGGTTCTCTGGGTACAATCATGTGCAAGTGCATCCTAACGATAGGCATAAAATGGCATTCACCATTGAAAATGGGGAGTCTTTGCCTACATAGTCATGCCTTTTGGATTGACTAACACATCAACCACTTTTCAACTTCTGATGTGTAAAATATTCAAGAGGAAGGAGTTAGAAGTCTTCGTGGATGACTTGTGCATTCACTCTGCTTGGCGAGAACATTTAGGCAGCCTCCAGTGGTCTTTGAATGATGTTGGCTATACCGACTTCTCATTGAACCCCTTGAAATGCCATGTTGAGATTGGAAAAAGACTGAATTTTTTACTGATTTTTGTTGTTTTTGAGGTGTGAATGATTAATTTTTTATGGATTTAGAGTGATGTATGGTTGTTAATGAAAGTATTTGAGAGTGTTTTGGATTATATTGATTATGTTTTGGAAGTTCATGATGATTCTTAGTGGAGATATAAAGCTCTATGATGTTCTGATAGGTTCTGTATACCTTTTGTTTTGTTCTGATTTTCTTTTGTATGAAGCATGGATTGGTGATTGATGAAGATTGAGATCTTTTGGAAGCCTATTGAATAGGTTTTTATAGTATGGAATGGTTTGAGTATGAGTTATGAGGTTCTGATGACCTTCTATGACCTTCTGTAAACCTTCTGTAGAGCCTCTGTCTCTGCTCTGTAATAACTGCATTGTCTCTGCTCTATAACTGTATTGTAGCTGCTCTGGTACTGTAATGTACTGTTCTGTAGACCTTTTGTAAGTGTTCTATAGAATGTATGTGTGACTTTAGAAAATTTTTCTAACTTTTGGAAAGGATGAATCTAAGTTCAAAAGAGCTAAAACAAATGGAAAAACCAGCTGCTGAAGACTGAAGTGACAATGACAGTAGTGAGCTATGAAAAGACACCGTAGTGGCTCTGGGGACTCTTCATATTATACATACCTCTTGGGAGGTGCATCCACGACCTAAGAAGGATTATTGAGAGTTATTATGAGAGTATTGTAGTGAGGAGATGATGTACTATTGATAGAGAGAGAGAGAGAGAGAGAGAGAGAGCCAGAGATAGAAAATTCTATCAAAACAATGTAATTGTATATGAGAGATTGAGAGAGAGAATTATGAAGACATTGAAGATGAATACTATGTGATTGATTTCCATTCAAAGATGGTGTATTCCTTTGTGTTCTTTGTTCTATTGATGGATTTTATGAAGATGTTGAGATTATGATTGATTCTATCAAATCCGTGGGAGATATCTACTATGATGTTGTGTGAAGAATTGCTGTTTTCTTCGTTTTGGTCATCAAAAGAATGAAATAAAAGCTTGTTGATGTAGCTTGTTGATGTTACAATATAGATTTTCTTGCAGTAGAATCCCCTTTTCCTTGGTGTTCCTCTTGGGGCTCCATGCCAGTTTTGGGTGAAGCATGGATGTATCCTAGGACATGTGGTATCAAAGAATGGCATTGCCACAGATTTCTCCAAGATCAAGGTCATTGTCGATCTTCCACCCCTTGCTGACTACAAGGGTGTTCAGTGCTTCTTGGGACATACCAGATACTATCAATGATTTGTGTTAAACTATGCATTGATTTATAGACCTCTATACAAGCTATTGATTGTATTCAAATGGACCCAGAATACCAATGTGCATATAAGGAACTAAAAAGGCTCTAACCACCATCGCACCGATACTACGACCCTAGATTGCATACTCGCATTCCATGTACACATCGACGCTTCGAAATTCATGGTAGGAGCGGTGTTGTGCCAACTTCGTGAACACAACTTGGATTACCCAGTGAGCTTTGCTATTAGACAACTCACTGAGACCGAAATAAATTACTCAACAATGAAGAGAGAGAGCTTGGCCATGGTGTTTTGCTGTAAAGAAATTCTGACATTATCATTTGGCTATGCCTTTTACTTTCTTTGTTGACCATCAAGTCTTGTTATATCTTGTTAACAAACCATGCGCTATAGGACACATTGCTAGATGGCTTCTTCTACTTTTAGAGTTTGACTTCTCGGTGGTGGTGCGTAAAGAGAAGCAATATTACATGGCTGACCATCTATCTCGCATCCCCACGGAAGAAGCGATTGGACAGGGCATTATGGATGAACTGCTAGACGTGCATCTATTCCGCTTATCCAGTGAAAAAGATTTATTTAGAGCTAACATGATTCCATATTGGGCAAATGACATAGTTCAAGTGCTTGAACACGGACTACCAGAATGACCGATAGAAAAGGCCCGCCTTAAGTGGCTTATCTTGAAAATCCAACCCTATTAATTGATAGCAAGCCAACTTTACAAGATGGGGTAGGACGAGCTGCTGCGTAGATGCATGTGTGAGCACAAGATGCATGATGTACTGACAAAGGCACACATTGGAATCATAGGAGGACATTTCAGTGGAGATGTGACACCCCAAAAAGTGCTACAGTCCCAACTATGGTGGCCTACCCTCTTCTGAGATGTGATGTGATTCATGAAGCATTGTGATGAGTACCAATAAACTAAAGTCCCTATCCATAAAGATCGCATGGAGCTAACCCTAATTATCGCAAGACAACCCTTCAAGAAATGGGGGATTGACTTCATCGGACCCATTAGCCCTGCCGCACAATATTCACAAGCTAAATACATCATTGTGGCCATCGACTATCTAACCAAATGGGTAGAAGCACGAGCTATGAGAAAGAATGATGCTAGGACCACCACTAAGTTCCTATGGGAGCAAGTGATCTCATGATTTGGCTGCCCCAATCGAACTAGTCAGCGACTAGGGCACACACTTCATCAACGAAGTAATAGCTTACCTCTTATCCTCCTTCCTAATCATCCATAAAAAATCCTCACCCTATTACCCACAAGCAAATGCTCAAGCTGATCGACAAATAAAATCCTAATAAACATCCTAACCAAGGTCGTCTTTGCTTCACATAGTGATTGGGATAACAAATTGATGGCGGCCTTGTGGGCCTACCACACAGCTTACAAGACAGCGGTAGGACAAACCCCCTTTAGATTGACATATGGTACAGAGGCAATCCTTCCCTTGGAATTCTTCGTACCAAGCCTCAGGATCGCCCTTCAAGAAAGATGGGATGGGAAGGGGGCATGGATGGAACGCTTGATTGAGCTCGAATGCTTAGGGAAAACCTGGCTTCTAGCCACCCATGCACTCATATGTGAGAAGGCAAAATGCAAAAGCTGGTTTGACAAGCATGTCAAGCAATGCAGCTTTGAGTAGGGTGACTTAGTACTACTATACTCAATCAAGGAACATAAGCAAAAGCTGAAGTTTCGGGGGGGCTAGGACCTTTTAAGGTTTGAACCATCAGAGCCGAACTAGCAACGTTGAACTAGAAACCCTAGAGGGTGAGGGCATAGGCTTATTTAATGGCAATTGCATAAAGAAGTACTTCCTTCCCACACACCCATTGCATGAGCCCCTGATGCCAGCACCCCCGCTCCATGTACGAGTAGCCACTATCATTGAAATGGACGATGAGGATGAGGAAGCAGTACCACCAACCTACCTCAACATGACAGTCATTGCTAAGCACATGTACACCATCAATGCATTGATTGATGAGGGAGCTAATTTTAATATCTTAACCCATGGCCATTGGACCCAAATCGGCAAACCACCATTGTATCCTACTAATGCTAGCCTCACCCCTTATGGAGGCCAACACTACAAACTTCTAGGAAAGTGCAAGGTTGTAATTTCTATCGAGAGAGCATGCTTATCAATTTTCTATGTGTTGCCCAACACTAAGGATGCAAGCATAGAGTCTCTGTTAGGACGAACTTTCAAGAAGCAAGCTGGTTGCAATGTCGACTAAGAGTCGCAGCACATCCACCTAGCCATGGGTGAAGTTCACATAGTTACAGCTTTCAGCAAGGGCGATGTGACTCCTTCCAAGTCCACAAAGCCACTAGTAAAGAAACCCACCGCCAAGTCTCCAGAGGGAGGTCGTGACTTGTCACAACCTATCCAGCCTCCTATCCAACCTCAAGGCTAGCAACCCATTAGAACCTATCCAACCTTGAGGCTAGCAACCCACTAGAACCACCACTGAAACCCATGAACCCCAGCTCAAATGGGTATCTAAACAGGGAGTGCCACCTAGGAATAGAAACCCATGGCCTCACAAGGCTAACAATCCACACCCAAAACCTAGGAGGCCAAGGCGGAACCCTAAACATTGACGCACAATCAAGCCGTGATGGAACTCTAAGACCTTATTGCATGTGCAAGGCTATTATGAGGTTAACACCTGGATTTGGATGCCTAAAGCCCAAACATCCAAAGGCACTACTCACATGCCATCTTCAAGCTTTGGCCACATGCAAGGTCCCATCAGAACCACTCAAACCACAAGCGACTCAATCTATTAAATTCATGGAATATCTAAAGCCTAGCTCAGCAGGGCATAAGCCAATATATCGGCCAAAACCACAACCTATTACTAACAAACTGACCACATCTAGTCTCGGTGATGCCCCCCTCAACTCTCAAATGCACCAAGTAGTACGTCAACCACAGCTTCAATCGCGCCCATCAAACATAAGGCCAAGCTACAAACTCACGAGCAAACCAAGCAACAACCATTAGCTACTATTGACCTCTCTAGTGCTAACAAACCTCAACCACCCTACCGGGCTTAGACCCTCTTATGAGTGGTGCTCCATTCTAACCTTCGCCATGGATTTAGCTAAAAATACTGGGGACGACTTGGTTGCCTGCCCTTCGATACTTGGGTGTTACTTTCATGGCATTGGCTAAAAGCTACAATCGACTAAATCTAGGACTCTTGGAAGAGCTTATAGCGACGAAAGTGCGAACACTCCATTGCTCTTGGGAGGAGTCAAAATTCGTATTCGTCAAAGATTTCGAAGTAGATGTGGAGTTAATTGCAATCGAGGTATCCAAGGAACAAGCAGTCAAACATCATCTCATCACATTGTATAGCAAGAGCATGATCATGACCACACCAACTAAGAAATCGAGAAGTTGCAATGGCTTGGCGATAATAATTCCCCCTTCTTATGGAAATGGTACGCTCTACTATTGCAATGGGAGCTAGAGGGATGCCAAATAATGACCAACGCTGAATAGCGATGCACAATCAAAGCATCTGAACATGACCCAACCTATGTCACTCCAACTTCATATAGGGCGTTGACTACTCTCCGTAATCGGCCCATGGAAGACCACATTAAAGAAAACCCTTATTTAGATCGCATCCTCCCTGAGGAGGAGTTGCACATTGCTAGCAGAGTGGCCTCTAGTGACTTCTTATTTGATGTCCTCACTTACATTACACATGTGGGCATCCACCCTTTCGATATGGATAGCTATACTCGGTTAGAATATAATCCAAGTTCTACACTTGATTCATGTGAAAGTAAAATATTAAGATGGTGCAGTAAAGGCCTTCATCCTCTAACCCTCTTATCCTAGGAAGGATTCTTTTCATTGCAAAGGGGGAAGGGGTAAGGTGAATCAAAGGTGAATCAAACCAAACACATAGAGAAAACAATAAAGGAAAAGCACACATTGCAAGGGTAAAATGCAACAACTTGTGATTAAGAAAAAGGTCAATAAAAGTTAAAATCAATAGACTACTGGGAGAAAAAAGTCTACTTCTACATGCGAGCATTTTAGTTCAACAAGCATGTAGTCGTTTCATGTTGTTTACAATTACTCTAAAAACCACTAATGGTGAATATGACTTCATGACAGGCACCCACCATGGCAGGCCAAGAAAAGGATAGCAATTTGCCTTTTTCAAAGGAAGAACAAGCAAAATTTGGACTTTCGATGGAAACGCGAGCCTTTAACCAATTCAAATTACAACATATCTTCAACCTAGATGATGTGGCATTGGAAAAGGAGAGGTAAGATGGCTACTGATTTGGATTGATAAAGGGAAAAATAAGCATCATAGCAATGGGCCATTTGTTGATAATACAACAAGCTAGGAATAGAGGGACCTAAAATAGATCGTCGATGGTAGGCATCAAAGAAGGATGAATCAAATGGATTCTTCTTGGAAAGATAAGCTAAAAGATCCACCCTCAGTTGGTTAGTATTCTGCACATGAGTAGAGGCTATATTCTGTCGTTGGTTCAGGACTATAGAATCAAGCATTGAATGTCATAAAGTGTCAAGGCAAGTAGCCACTTTAGAAGAATAGCACTGGAACATTTCATCTATCCTCAACTCCAAATGGTTGACAAACAAGGTAGCTTGCAAGTCCACATCCCCTACATACCAAGCCAAATCTACATCATGTGAAATTAACAGATTACCTCATAGATACATATAAGACAACAACATGGTATTTGTCGTCACAGAATCTTCAAAGACCATACGAACAACTTCTACCAGCAAATCAGAAGACCAAGCTCCACTCCAACCATCCTCTGGAAGAGGGAGATCCATCGTTGAGAGCTTAATATAGAAGGCCAACTTCTGCAGCTATAGTGGACAAAAAAGGAATGGTCAGGAGGAACATACTCCTGAAATTACTCAAATGTAGACCATAGTAAATCCATCCTGGACTGCAACCTTTCCACTTTATCTTGAAACAATGGACATAATGTGGCCAGTCTCTGGCAAGTCCTGCTGAGATATAGAAGGAATCCTAGGGACACTGAGACTTAGAGGGATGGACCGTGACTGTGCCAGTTGGTCCTTCAACTGTTTAATCTGGGAAGCTTGGGATTCCACTATATTGTGAGCACTCTGCAAAGCTGACAGTTTCGTATCTAGAAGAGTCTTAAAATCTTGAGCTTCTTTGGACATTTTCTCTTTCTCTTCCGAAACTCTAGTGACCTCTGACTGAGCTTCTGCTAACTGAGTTTTCAAAGAAGATTTTACTTCTCTCTGGGTCTCAAACATTTGTGTCAGTTGCTCCATTTGCTTAAACAGATCAGCAAGAGTGTCTTTAGTAGAGGCTAGCTATGTGGTTGCCTTATGCATCTGGTCTTTGGATTGCATCAATTCTTCGTAGAAAGAAGCATATAACTGTTGAACACAAGCTGTCACTGAGAGTTCAATAGAACTCTAGATGTCGTTACAAAGGAAAGAAATGGCATCCCCTAACACTAAGCTATTCAGCAAAGGAACTAGTATTTCCAAAGAACCCTCTCGATGTGCCCTGAATAAGTTGTTGCATGTGAGGTAGGCAAGGAGGTCACTTCCAGAGGTAGTAGGAACTGACACTAAAGGAATGACTGGTGGAATCTTGTCTACTACGCACTTCAAGCGCTTCCATTGAATGACCAACGGAGGAGAGGAGTCAATATCCTCTATGTCAATGGGTTCTGAATCTTCTGAAGGTGGAGGGGGACGGACTGGATCAGATGGAGGAGGAGGTAGCACACGCTTCTTAAGGCCTGAATATGTCAAGACAGTATATAAATATAAACCATAGGTTACATTGGTAACATTTCCTCTAGTCACCTTAACAAAATGCTGGTCCATCTTCGTAAGAAGGTAGGTACTCCAGTCAATGGCAACCCCTTTTAAAACCATCCTGGAAGCTGTGAATAGCTCCTTAGACAAATAGTGAGATGGTATCTTGGCAGGCATGAACCTGTCCTGGAGAAATTAGCAGACTAGCTTCTAGAGAGGATCAGTGATCATTGAGAAATACACTCCTGAAGTGTTAATCATCTTCTTGACATTGAGGACCTCTTTAGTCTGCTTCTGTAACAGCTTGAGGATCTCTTCATTTGAGAATTATTGTCTGGCTATGACAAAGGGTTTTCCTTTGTAGGGAAGAGACAAAGCCTTCCCTAATTCTCTAGGTGTTAGGACCATGGAAGTACCACGAACCAAGCCCAATTTCTTACTATATGACGCGAGAAACTTATCACAAAGGGCTAGATCATCCGGAATCAGAGGGAGTGAAGCAGCCACAAAATATGCAAGACTAGCTTTCGCAATAGGCTCAAAAGTCAGTAGGGAAGAATAATCCTTACTAATCAATGGAACATACTGAACAGGAGGAGGAACTTGAGGCGTCATTCAGATGGAATATACACACACACCACACACACAGACAATCATAGTGAATGCCTGCAAAACAGCAGAATATCTATAAAAAAGAAATCGATCATAATAAGCACACACAGACATGACTAACCAACTGAACACCCCAAACAATCCACATCCTAGAAAAAATTCGGCATGACCCCTACATATATGCGACCGAAAGCTTCATGCTATGCAACAAACAATCACCCAATACCCCGTATCAGGCAAAAAAGAAAACTACATACTACACCCGTAATCGTATCATACAATCAAACCATAATACCTCAAACCCTCTTAGGGCATAACCAAAACTTCTATAAGCAATAACAGCTTAAAGGACTGCATGTGTCCATCCCACGAAGCGTATTTATTGAAAAAGGAAAAAAAGTACAGTGAGAGGAATGATTTTAGTGAAGGGTTCATTGTAATAAATTATTAACAATGGTTGAAATTTTATTAGGTTGTAAACCTTAATAAGAAAATGGCGGCTCATTTTTAAATTGTTAGTTCAAATCTATTAATGTGAAACGGTGCTTTTAACGAATCCCAAACTTTGATACCTAGACTCAGGTCTCTAAATGTAGATTCATTAATTAAACATTTAATATGTCTAAAGCGCTCTTCTTTTTCAACGCACACATTTCTGTTTGACTGTCTAGTTCATTTTTATTTAAAATTAAGGTGCCTCTAAAGTGCACATAGCGCAGGCAAAGTGAAAGGCGGGTTTATTTTTAATTTATTAGAAAAATGTATGTTTGGCATGAGCGTACATGCCATGGTGGTGTTTAGGATTCATTTTAAGAATTAATCGTGAATTTTGGGGTAGCAAAAAATAAAAAATATGAAGAAAAAAAGAAAATTACCTAGAAGTGGATATGTGTGTATGCAATGAAATGGAATGTGCACGTCTCAATCCCAAGATGCAGGTCAGCAGTTCAAAAAGGAGAAAAAAAAAACACGAACTGAAAATGATATGACACGTCAAGGCAAGGTTAGTGGAAGTATATTTGTTTAGTGTGTGCAATGTATTTTGTTTTTGTTTTTGTTAATTGTGTTGTTAGGTTATTATTTATTTTTTTATGTGTTTGTTTATTTGTTTTTTTAAATATGATTAAAATAGAATAAATGAGACACATGAATATATTGTAAATTTTGATGGTGAGATTTTAGCAGTCCGCCATGAATAAAAACTAGACCATCAAATTTCAACAATGTTTCTGGATTTATCTAGTATTATTCAGCTTTTTTTTAGAATTGAAAATGATTTTTCCATGAATTTAGGTATTGAATTTAGCATTTTTGTCTCAAAATAATAGTTCAACCATTTGACAAAGCATTTTCAGCATGTGGAACATTCTAGAAATATTCTGATGAGTTGGTTGAATTTTTTGAAACTTTTTTGAAATTATTTTTTATTTTGATTGATTTTTTAATGAATTTTAATCAATTTTCAATGGATTTTTATTTTTTTATTTTTTTGTAATTTAACCAAGAAAATTAACCAAAAAATTTCCAATTTGGTAAAGGATTTTTCATCTATTTTTTTGGTTTTTAATTGAATTTTTTATGCTTTTTTTAGAAATTATTAACTTCTTAGGTGTTTTTAATCGGGTTTTGAAATTTAAAATAGGTACCCGAGCTATGTGTAAACAGCTGCATGGAAATGGCTGAGCATGCACCACCACACGGACAAGTCCAAACGTGTATCCTCACACGTGAACACTAGCTGGCAACTCACGAACACGATCACAAGCATATCCATATACGTGCACGAACATGCGAGCACATGGTACCACCAGGCAGGAAAGGGGGCCTGCATGTGGGTGGGGTTTGTGTGGTTTAGGGAGTGGGGGGGCCACGTGTTTGGTAGGGGGGGTGGTGGGAAAGGGGGCTATGGTGGGGGTAACTGGGTAGGGGTGGGAAAGGGGGCTATGGTGGGGATAACTTTGGGGGGGGGGGGGGGGGGGGGGGGGGGGGGCGGGGGGTTTTGTTTTCAGAATGGGGGTGGGTGGGTTCAAAAGGGGGATGGGCGGGGTCCTCAAGAACGTGGGAAGCATGGAGGGAGGGAGGGAGGAATGTGGAAACGAATGCGTGTGGGGGAGGGAGGAAGGTGGGACGACGCAACGTGCAACATGGGAGAAGGAGGAGGTTGCACGACGTCGACAATTAGGTGAGCTTTTTTTTAAGTTTTTTTCTTGGTTTTTTTATGTTTTCTTTTGTTTGTTTTTTTTAGTGTTGTGTGTTTTTGTTTTGTGTTTTTGTTTTTTTTTTTGGTGGTGTTTGTGTGTGTGTTTTCTTTTTTTGGGTGAGTTGGTATTGGTGTTGTTTGTGTTTTTTTTTTCTTTTTCTTTTTTTCTTTTTGGGATTTTTTCAATTATGTGTGTTTTGTTTTTTGTGTTGTTGTTTTTTTTTAATTAATGTTTGCTTTTTTTGTTTTTTATTTTTTTTGTGAGTATTGGTTTTCTTTTTTTGTGGGTTTGTTATTGTTGTTTTTTTTTTTTTTTTCAATTGGGTGTTTTTTTGTTTTTTTGTGGAGGGGGTATTTGGATTTTGTGTAGAAAGAAAGCCATGAAAAGGTGAGCTCACCCCCGTCCCGTGTGCATGCACGAGGCGGTAAAAAAAATAGTTTGCGTCAGGGGGATCAAATGGGGCAAGGATAGCGACACGCGAGGCACAGATGCCACGAGGGGTCTCGAGGTGCTGAAAACCAAAAACATACGCGTTCACGCACGACACGAGAGACGCGGCCATACGTCAAGAGGAAGAAAAATGAAGAAAACCCAAACCATACATCGGATCGAAAGACTGTAAAAAGGAAAAAGGTGTCGGGAGACAAGGAAAAGATGATGGAAAAATGCAACACGGGTGTCGGGGCGAAATCAAGGTGTTCACATGGGAAAAACACGAAAAACGGCTCCAAATATATATACGGGGATTAATATGGGAAAATATGCTAGCCAGAACACAGGGCGAAAAGAAGAAAAAATGTGCAAAAGAATATGCCCGGCAAACCTATCATGACAAAACATGGTTCCAACCAAGAGAGGATGCGTTCACATGGAAAAAACCCAAAAAAAACTCAAAAATAGGCTTAAATTTTAATACAAAAAGAACCGAGCAGTGAAACGAAGGGAAATAAAAAGGAAAAATGTCCGAAGGAAGGGGATTCACAGGACTATCACATTAAAACTCATTGTCGGTGGAGTTAGAAGTGGTTCACATGCGAAAAACACAAAAAACAGAATCGAAAACAGAGTAAAAAAGGCAATAACAAAAAATCCAGTGGTCGAAAGAGGGGGAAGAAAAATGAAATAGGTAGGGAAAGGTTGGTTGGACAAGGTTGTCAAATTAAACTGGAATTCCGGTGAAAATAGGGCCGGTTCACATGGAAAAATGAAAAAATAGACACGAAAATGGCCCGAAAACACACAAAAAATAAAGATCGGATGAACCAGGCATCAGAAGGACAAGGAAAAAAAAAGAAAAAGCTCAGGGGAAATATGGAGATCAGGGCTGTCATATCAGATTGTGGTTCCGAAGGAAGAAATGTGCGTTCACATGGAAAATCGTCCAATTTACGGGAAATGCTTCAAAAATTAATAACTCAAGAACCGCGATCGAAACAACGGTTGATAAAAAGGAAAAGTGTACCATTTGAAGGGACAAACAGAGCAGTAAGGTTGGATGTGGGTTTCGGTGAACATAGGATGCGGTCACATGGAAAAACGTCACAATACTAGATAAAGGGAAAAAGAGAAGGAATGGCCCCAAGGGTGGGGTGAACATGGACGGGTGGGTGGGGAAGGGACCCCATCAAGGTAAAATCAGGTCATGGCATACATGAATGAGTAAATTGAGGCATATGCAGGGGGTATGCTGTTGAGATAGCAAGCTCAACACGTGCGGACATTGATGATGGACCATCTAGCTAGATGGGTCCGCACGTCTATACTTAGCACGTTGGTGGTCATTATGACACTCACATGGCCATTGACTTATCACTTATTATTGTTATCATCAATATGTTGAAGACGAGGCGTACCCAGGGAGGCAGCCAACAAGTCAGGTCCTTCAATGATTTGTATGAAAGGTCGTCTATTAAGGAGGGCAGACAGACTGATATTACAAAGATAGTGCACCAAGGGAGATGGCTTCAACTTGCTTGCGAAAAGGTTTTGCTAATGAATCAGCTATCCTGAACTGCGGGGTGTTACTACCTTTTCCGCAATCAGCTTCCCGCCTAAGGGTGTTTCCACCTTTTCTTGGAACAAGGCCTGCTATGATAGGGAATTCCTTTCTTTTCTCCCATAACAGTTTGTTTGTTTTTTTATTTTATTTTATTATATATTTTTTTTGTTAATAAAAAGAATTGTAGAAATACCATTGTCAGGACCAACCTCGCCATTGTTGCTGGATCAAACGAGAAGAGAACAAGGTAGGGTTGAGAGGTATCTGTGAGGGGCTAGCAGAACGAGACCGCCTCATGAGGAAGATCATAAGGGCTATCAAAAGCACAAGGAAAATGACAGTGCGACGCCCAAAAGAAAGAGGGTAGGTCTGCTGTGATTGTCAAGATCCCCAAGGAGGGAAGTACTTCTTCAAGCAATAGCCATTTATCAGAAAGGGATCCTCAAAAGCGTCGACAGCTTGCACTTGGACAGAGCCATTTGGGTTGACCGCAAGTACCTTGTATAGGCCCATCCACCATTGTTGAAGCTTGCCACAAAACTTGCCAAATCTCGAATCATAGGCCAAGACAAGATCACCTTCTTTGAACTCCTTGTGCTTGATGAAACTGTCATGATAGGCCTTGCGCCGCACTTGAGTGGTTTCCATACACTGTAGGGCCATCCCCCAAATCTCATCCAAACATTCCAAGTGTAGGAGGCGGCATTGAAGTGACTCATCATCTCCCAAGCGTTCTTTAACTGCCACTTGCAAAGAGGGCACTTCCAGTTCAACAAGGAAGACGGCTTTAGTACCATACACCAGCTGGAAAGGGGTCTATCCTGTAGCATCCTTATGGAAGGTTTTGTACAACCAAAGGGCCTCTGTAAATCGATCGTCGCAACGATGTGCGGCAATCGTTCTTGTTAGGATCGAGCAGAGGATGCGATTTGTGACTTCAACTTGGCCGTTGGGTCTGGGGTAATAGGGAGTGGACTTGTGATGGCGGATCTTATACAACCCTGTTAGCTCCTCCATGATTTTGTTAAGGAAATGAGTATCTCTGTCACTTACTAGCTCGAGGGGACTACCAAAATGGGTGATAATATTCTCATACATGAACATGGCTACGATATTACCATTGTCCCGCTTCAGAGCTTTAGCTTCACACCACTTTGTGACATAATCCGTACATACTAGGATGTATCTATTCTGCTTCCATCTGGTAGGCGGATCAATGGGACCCACGAAATCAATCTCCCACTTCTCAAACGGATTTAGGGGAAGAATAGGTTGTAGTGGCATGGCACTTGTTTTGGTGGGTTTCCCCATCATTCGACTGACAAGCATCACATCTCTTGCAGTAGTCATATGCATCCTTGTGGAGGGTCAGCCACCAATATCCTCCTAAGAGAGCCTTCCTGGCTGTTGCTTCTCTTGCAAAGTGTCCACCACATGGTTTGTCATGGCATGCTTTCAATACTATTCCGATTTTGTCTCCTACAACACATATTCACAACACTTCATCTTTGCCTTTCTTGTACAGTGCACCACCTAGCAAGGTGTAGAGGGCTAATTCTAACAGAAGCTTCTTCTTCTCACATCTTGAGATGCCAGGAGAATACTATTGAGTTGCCAGGAGGTTAGCTATGTCTGCATACTAGGGAGTAACTGTTTCAACTAGAAACAAGGAAGCATCAGGAAGGTCTAGATCATCATGTTCCTCTTCTGCAATTTGAGGGATCCGTGATAGATGATCGGCTAGGACAAGGGAAGTGACCACTTCAAAATCAAACTCTTGGAATAGGAGCAACCATCTCATCAGTATTTAACATCTGCTTTGTTCATCAGGAAGGATAGGGCTTCATGATCCACGTAGAACTTGAAATGCATTGACAGTAGATAGTGTCGAAACTTCTCAACTTCTCCAGTGCAAACATCATTGCTAAGCACTCAAGCTCTGTCACTGTGTAGTTCTGCTCTCAGTCAATTACTTTTCGACTTGCATAATAGATTGGTTCATCTAATCTAGAGGGGCCCTTTTGACATAGGACAGCACCTAGCCCTTCAACTGATGCATCTATGTGCACATGGAACTCTTTTGTCCAGTCTCACAGGAGGCTACAAGATAGGTGCTTGGATGAGGCACTATTTTAGAGTACTAAAGGCTTCTTTGCAATCATCAGTCCAAAGGAAATCTGCATCTTTCCTTAGAAGCTTGTGCAGAGGGGCTTCCTTGGTTGCAAAATGTGCAATAAAATCTTCTGTAGTAGCCCATATGGCCAAGAAATCCTCTCAATTGCTTGAGGTTTGTTGGTGCTATCAGGGCAGCAATCTTCGCCGAGTCTATTGCAATCCCTTGTGCAGAGACAATATGGCCTAGAAGAACTCCTAATGAGACACCAAAGACACATTTGTTGGGATTGAGAGAAATCCCATACTCTCGGCATCTGTCAAAACATTGCTCTAGGTGTCCCCAATGCTCACGAATTAAGCTATAGACACAAAAGTCATCAAGTTACACCTCAATGAAATCATGCAAATGATTCTGGAAGGCAGCCATCATTACTCGTTGGAAGGTGGTAGGAGCATTACAAAGCCCAAATGGCATCACTCTATAGGCATAGGTTCCCCATTCTGTGATGAAGGTTGTTTTGGATTGGTCCTCTTCTGCAATTTGGACTTGGTTATATCCGTTGAATCATCCAAGAGAGAATAGAGCTCATGGCCTACCACTATGTCCAATAGTTGGTCTGTAAAAGGGATAGGGAAATGATCCTTCTTCCTCTTCAAGTTCAGCTTTCAAAAGTCCACACATATTTGAAGTTTCCCATTCTTCTTGGGTACTACCACAATGGGTGAAACCCATTCATTGTTAGCCACACGATAGATAAACTCGGCTTCAAGAAGCTTCAATAATTCAACCTTCACTAAAGCAAAATAATTAGGATTCATAAGCCTTTATCTTTCCCTTATAGGTTTGGCATCAAGCTCTAGGTCAATGTGATGTTGGCATACTGTGAGATCAATGCCCTTTAGATCTTTATATGACCAAGCAAACACGTCTAAGTTCTCCTTTAGTAGATCTCGCAGGACCACTAGTTCTTCTCTTGGAATATTGAGACCCACTTTCAGGTGGCGTCCAGTACCGTCAGTATCCAGGAACATCACTTGCCTTTCACCTTCCACTTCGCGGATAAATGTCCCACGGATTGCTTCTGGATAGAGATCTGACTCCTTCAAGGAAGTAGTGTCATCGTCTAATGTTCCACTAGAACCAGTGTCCTCCTTCTCTGGACAAATGACTCATTTGTCTGTTGAGATTGTTGGAAGGGTATCAAAGCTTTGTTTGCTTTTGTGTGAGTGGTGATTTCTTCTGGACTTAGGGATTCATCTTCAGAGGATGCATCTAGGAATGTCACATAGCATGGACCTTCTATAAGCCATGGCTCTGATGGCTCTTGTTTCTATTGACAAGGGGCATCATCATCCTCTTTTCTCTAGAATGACTGGTCAGGGCAACAGGAGCCACTAGTGAACTTAATTTTTATACATTTGATCCATTGCTTATGCAAATTCTGCATACTTTGTGGTCCATTGGTCAACCCAAATGAAACCATGGTCGTTCCATCCAACACCCGGAGATCTTCGGCCTTTGTAGGGACATCAACAAGATCATCCGATATCGGAGGAACTTCTTTATCTGCACTTTCATAACCTGCTTCATTTTCTTCCTCATGATTTTCATCCTCTTCCTCTGGAGGCTCTGTCTCTACTTCTATAAGGACTCTGTAGAAGAAGAATAGATATTTCGCCTCTGCGTCTGCTTCTTCTTCTGCTTCTGTCTCTGGCTCTGTCTCTGCTTTTGACTCTGCTTCTGACTCTGCGACTGCCATGTAACAGGGAGAACAATACATCCATGCTTCTTTCTCGCTGTCAAAGGTGATTTCAGAAGTCAATTCTAGTTGAGGCAGGAGGTATTCTCCCATGGACAAAGACTTGGCTTCCTTTGGTAGTTGGCTTACAGTGCCCATTGTTAGGGACTGTGCCTTTGTTTTCTTGGGAAAGATATGTTTAATAGCCTCTTTGTCTCCTGATGTACCATCTATTACTTCATTGGAGGAGTCTATTATGACTTCGATGGACATGGATCCATTGCCTTTTTGCGATCCATAAAATTTCAACACTACTTTGTTGGGTCCTTTGTCTAGGGTTAGGGTGCCTTTGAACTAGTCCATCCTGGATTTTGCTTCAAAAAGCCAAGGTCTTCCCAACAGCAGAGGGTATGAGGTTCCATAAGAATTTGATTTGACCACCAAATATGTCAGTCAATAGTCTCTTCCTGCAAGGGTTGTTTTTATGTATTGGAGAATGCCCAACGGTTTAATTCTGCTTTGGTCGGCCAATCTAATAAGCCAATGTGTAGGTTGAATTCCTTGCAAACCTAAGTCCTTCATTGTCGCATCCATCATTATGTTTACTAATGAGCCTCCATCAATCAATGCATCTGAAATAAAGCATCCTTGTATCCATACACTAATCTCTAGGGTTCCACGATCTAGGAAGGCGTTAGCCACATCTACTTCCTTTACAGGCTGCTCTGAGGCCTTATTGGTCTTGGTCGTTGTTGAAGGAGAAATTCTTAATCCACGTCTTCAAGTCAATATACTTTTGAATTTCTTTCGGTAGTAGCTGGGAGACAGCATTAGCAACTGTCAGAACGTTAAGTTTGGTTTAAATGTGTCTAGATCTTTTACCAAGTCATATTCTTTGATAGGATCCACGAGATTCTCCAGCCTACTGGAGAATGGGGCTACACCCATTTTCATCTTTCCTTTTTCTTCTAGCAATGGCAGCATTAGCACTTCCTCTATTTCTGGAGGTGATTTTGTGTTGTCTATCTCCTGAACCTCTGATCATGCTTCTGGGACTGTCTGTGTGACTCTCTATGGTACTGCAGTGCTCTATACTGCACTATTCTGTCCCGTATTGCTTTGTCCCTCTATTGGCAGGTTGGACTTCACAGTCTTGGCAGGGGATTTGTTCTCTTTCTGGACAATTGGTTCCTTCTTCTTAGTGTGCATGATAACGACAACTTCCAACTCTACCAAATTGGAGGCAGGTTCTTGTGCCTTCTACTGCCTATCAGTGGCATTGGCCTTTATAGGGGCTGGACTTGGACAGTCCTTTGCAGTGTGGCCTTCTCCTTTGCATCGACTACATAAGGGCTTGTAATCCACAGATCTTCTAGGGTTTGGACAATTCAGGGAGATGTGATCCTTTTCTCCACATTTGTAACATTCCACCTCTAATCTCTAACCACCACCAGACTGTCATCCTCTGTAACTTTGAGAGGAAAACCTCCTTGGACCGAAATTAGGACCAAACTCCCTAGGCTTTGGTCCAATGTCATGTATTGTCATTTTGGATTCTAGCAAATTGAATCTTGCATTTTCATCTTTATACCTTCATTCGAGCATCTCTTTCAGAGAGCAAATATCCTCTATATGGTTCTTCCGCAAACAATAGGAATAGAAGGCTCCAGGAATGGTTGGTTTTTGGATACACTCAGTGGCTAAATATCCTACTTGATGATACTTTCTGCACCATGTATTAGAATGCATCACATCTCTCCCACCTCCCGCAGGAGTGGATATATTGGTGGTATTCACCTTCAGTGTTTGTAGCTGCTCTGTAATCACATCCATAAGCTCTTTTTTTATACTTGCTACTGAGTTGAAGTAGTCCTTCAGATTTTCACCTCCTGAAGTACTTGTAGTAAGATTTTGGAAAGCTTTTGTAATTGCTGCATATACTGATTGAGTTGATCCAGAGGCTCCTCTATTTTGGTTCCAATTCAGAGCTCCTATTGAGACTTGGGGTTGTTGATTCCAGTTGGTAGGGTTTCACTGTTGTTGAGTCACCATTGGAGGAACTGTTTGAGGTCACTATTGTTGTGGTTGAACTATCATTTGAGGCACTATCATCTGCGGTGACCACTGTGGATTAGGTGCATTGTACTGCAGCATAGTTTGCATCTGGGGATAGGGGTAGGGAATTGTCCTTGGGACTGCATTTGATGGGTATACCGTTCCTAGCATGGGAGGAGGTAAAACTCCTCTTCCTGGAGTCATTGATAGCCTTGCTTCAACTTCGTCATACAATCTTGCACCTTCCACTGCAGCTTGCAGATTGATTGGTCTTCTCAATTCCACACGAACTTACAAACTTTTGGTTGTAGGCCTCTAGGAAACACTCCTTTCTAGATACCTTCATCCAAATGATGGTTAGTCCATCTCTTCAGGATGGATTCCATTCGTGAGACATAAGCTTCTACTCTTTCTCCAGAGGACTTAACTCCTCTTGCATCCGCTCTTTAAAGCCTTCATACCTAAATTTAGTGAGGAAGGCCAACTTCATGTCATCCCATGTGCCAAAAGTTCCTACCGCTTGTCTCTCATACCACTGAAACGCCGCGCCCTTGAAAGTGGTGGGGAATATTGCTAACCAATGCTCAGGGGTTCTAGCATTGTTAGCCACACATGCTACCATAAATTTTGTTGCATGAAGACTGGGGTCTTCATTATACTCTCCCTTAAAAATTGGCAATGGGACTACATTTGCTAGCCTATCATCAATATTTCTAGGACAAATTTGACTAGGAAGGGGACCTTGAGTCGTCATGGGAACTTCTGTAACGAGTGCTTTTAGGGCGTCAAAGGAGGCTTTTGTTGCGAGCTCATTCTCAGCCTTGATTCTTGCCTTCCCTCTTCTCATGTACCTCTGGACTCATTCTAACGCTTGCCTCTTGATTGCGTCATTCACCAGGGGGTTGGCTCCAACCAGTTGGTCTGTACTCACAAAATAGAATTAGAGAGGGGCTTCAATCTCTAGAGGATTCTCTAGCCAACATCTCTTCTACTTCCTTCTTTTCAACATCTCTTATTTCAGCTTTCAAACCACTACAAAGGGGAAGATATTCCATTCTAAAAGTATCAAAACTCATTCTTCTTAGGATCGTTGTTATGCCATCATCATAATAATGCTAGCTTCTAATGGTTTCAATAGTGTATGTTGTGAAAAACACTCTATCTACCAACTTCCAGTGGGTTGCTAATTGGACAAACAGAAGATTTTCAATGCACCAAGCATTCCACGTATCTTACTGTTGAGCATCCACGAACAAATTCCAACTCTTTTCTTTCTTGTTTTTGTGAACCTCCATAGACCATGACTCCTGAAGCTTCTTCACGATCTCCCACTTAATGATGTCTGGAAACTTCTTAATGAATGCCAAATCTTCCATGGATGGTCATTCTCTCTGTTTCTACCCTTCAGTTTGTTCCTAAACAATTTGCCACCAAGATGCAAGTTTATGCTACTTCAACAGGGAAAGGAAATAGTCCACCACATAGAGCTTGCATTATGATGGTAATATGTTTCCGCCATTGTGGGATGAACTTCTTGTAGAAAGTGGCTTTGGAAATAAGAATCTCCAACTCTTCAATGGAAGAAGGAACTTTGCAAGCATCCATTGAATTCTCCTCTTCTTAGCAATGTCATTTCCTTCATTTTCAGCCTCTTTTGATGCTTGTTGATGGCAAGTTTCCCCAGCTATGCACCAAAAGCATGGAGCCCCAAGAGGAACACCAAGGAAAAGAGGATTCTACTACAAGAAAATCTATCTTGTAACATCAAAAAGCGTTTGTTTCATTCTTTTGATGACCAAAACAAGGAAAACAGCAAATCGTCACGCAGCATCATAGTAGATATCTCCCACGGATTTGATAGAATCAACCATAATCTTCAACATATTCACAAAATTCATCAATAGAACAAGGAACATAAAATAATACACCATTTTTTAATGGAAATCAATCACATAGTATTCATCTTCAATGTCTTCATAGTTTTCTCTATCAATCTCTCATAGAAAGATTCATTATTTTATAGAATTGACTCTCTCTCTCTCTCTCTCTCTCTCTCTCTCTCTCTCTCTCTCTCTCTCTCTCTCTCTCTCTCTCTCTCTCTCTCTCTCTCTCTCTCTCTCTCTCTCTCTCTCTCTCTCTCTCTCTCTCTCTCTCTCTCTCTCTCTCTCTCAACAGTACATCATCTCCTTATTATAATACTCAATAATGACACTTAATAATCCTTCTTAGGTTGTGGATGCACCTCCCAAGAGTTATGGGAGGTATGAAAGGGAACCAGAGCCACTACAATGTCTATTCATAGCTCACTACTGTCACTGTCACTTCAGTCTTCTCTTCGGTTTTCAGAAGCTACTTCTTCCAATTTTTTTAGCTCTTTTGAACTTAGATTAATCCTTTTCAAAAGTTAGAAAACTTTTCCAAAGTTACACATACATTCTACAGAATACTTACATAAGATCTAAGAATAGAATAGAATAGGAACAGAGCAGAGAGTGCAGAGACAGAGCCCCTACAGAAGGTCTACGGAGGGTTACAGAAAGTCATCAGAGAATAGTAGATCCTCATAACTCATACCAAAACCATTCCAAACTATCAAAAACTATTCAATAAGATTTCAAAAGACCTAAATCTTCATCAATCATTAATCCATTCTTCATACAGAAGAAAATCAGCACAAAACAGAAGGTATCAGAACCTCAATAGAACCTACCAGAACATCACAGAGCTTCATATTTCTACCAAGAATCATCATGAACTTCTAAAACATAATCAATATCATCCAAAACACTCTCAAAAACTTCCAAAAACAACCAATCATCACTCAAAATCCATCAAAATCAACCTTTCAGACCTCAAAAATAACAAAAATCAATCAAAAATTCAGTCTTTTTCCACTCTCAATACCTAGTGTCTGATGCAAAGCCCGTGAGGCAAAGGCAAAGGTGCACGAATGCAAATTACACTGCCCTAGTGAAAGCCAAATTGCTAAAGCTCCTTGAAGCAAAGTTTATCTATCCAGTGGCCAATAGTGAATCTAAAATACTCTGCCCTAGTGAAAGTCGAATTGATGAAGCTTCTTGAAGCCGAGTTTATCTATCCAATGGCCGATAGTGAATGGGTTTTGCCCATCATGGTAGTACCCAAGAAGAATGGAAGGTTGCGAATATGTGTGGACTTTCGAAAGCTGAACTCCAAGACTAAGAGTGATCATTTTCCTATTCCTTTCACATACCAACTATTGGACATTGTGGTAGGCCATGAGCATTATTCTCTCTTGGATGTATTCAGTGGATACAACCACGCACTTCCTAGGGGATGTGTTTGTCTCACTGTGTAGTGCATGGTGCCTGTGCCAGTGGAACTGGGAGATGGATCTAACCTTGGGCAAGCCCTTGGTAATATCCCACACTTGAGGACCCAGTTCGTGTGACTTCTGAGGTGCGGTGCGAAACTCAGGGTGACAGGTCCGAAAGTCTTGCCCTTTAAAAGATAGATTGATAATGATAAGTGATATATGTGAGATGAAAGTACATGTGACAGGGCTTGAATGTATAGGCTAAAGTATCCACCTACACCTTTGACTCTTATTTAATGCTAAGTGGTGTAAAAGGTGTTCATACCTAAACACACACTTTTACACACAATAATGTGCGTTCAAACATGTGTATAAATAAAGCTAACGCCCTCCCCTTCAGGTCATGGATGATTGAACCCGCAACATTAAACATATGAAAAAGGAAAAGGGAATGTCTTACTTCAAAGAGGTAGTGTCTAATCCCATACAACGATTCTAGAAAAGGAGATACATGAGTAAGAGAGTTGTGTAATGTGAGGATGACATGGTCTAATCAGAAGCTTGGGGACCTGAAGTAAGATGTGGTTCAGAGATGCATATGTGCATGGATTAGAGGTTGATCAAAAGCTAATTGGCTATAGGTACTGGACCATTGACTGGAGGTCAACACAAGCATAACTTTTGGGATAAACTCAAAGTTCATGTGGGAAGTGGTCACAATCCCCCCTTGAAATATAACTCCTTTACGAATTGGAAGGAAAGAAAATAAAAAGAAATACAACTCATTTTGGATTAAAGTCCAGGTAGAGAATCCCACACAATTATTTGATAAGTGATGGAAATGTGTTACTGCATCCATCTACATGGCCAATGTCTAATTCTGATCATCTAATTATGTATGTGTGTCTGTGTATGTGTGTATGTGTATGTATGTGAATAAAATTTCAATATTTTATTTTTAATTTTAAATATTGTTTTTACTTTTAATTTTTTGTCAATATAAAAATCCCCCTTGATATTGATGTTGAGGACATCACAATCAATGTCAATTGCTTTACGATGGCATCGCCAAGTATTAGATGCTTGTGGTAGATTATTTTTCACTTATTATTGAAGGCATGAACCCTCATGTGGTCTTCAACGGTTCATATGAGGCCTCAGGTTGACGACAGAGGACTCTAATGTCAAAAAGCTTAAAATTTTATTGAGCCAATGTTGAGGATTTAGGCTCTCATTGAAAAAGACCCGAATTTTATTGAGGAATTTTGATAAAAATCATCCTTCGATTGTGTATGAATTGCTCCTAACAAAGAGTTTTATCTTAAATTAATTTAAATTTAATTAATAAAAACCTTATCTTGATATAAAGAATGTGTTGAAGTAGGCTTAATGGTGATGCTGTCAAGCGCTTTCACACAAATTGAAAACCCCTAGAAAAATACTAGATAGGTAGGAGTTTTGTAGCTTAGCTGTTTGTGTGACTGTTTGTTTTGTTGTTTTATAGCTTTTTTTTTTGTGTTTTCCTAGATCAGGAATCGTTTGTCTCATTATTTTGGATTTGTTGAGCTTGGAAACTTGATAGCCTTGGTCAAGATTGGTGTTTTTTTGGATAGATTTGAGGACTTTGAAGTTGTTTGTAGGTTATCCTGAAACATGTAAATTTTCTTGTCGATATCTTTGTACATCACAAAAATTATGGGTTCACAAGCACTTCACGTTGCACTTGTAATATACACTACACTTGGGGTTTGCCTCTTGATTTTATTAATTGCTTTTATGCCATGGGTTGGGTTGATGCACTCATTGCACCATCGTTGAGCACTAGAACAATATGATGCCTGCCGCGACTATATCTAACAAACCTTAGATGCACATATACTTGAGAGAGCACCTTAATTGTGCACACATAGTTTTTTTGCATGCATGAGAGTTGGGATATTCATCACCAAAATAGGAATCACTAGATGAGTGGAAAGGTGGATGGGTGAGTTTGCGGTCTTGAAGGAAGCCTACAATTGTGAGGTGGGTTGTTTTCTTGGTCAATATCATGAGGACCATATCTTTTGATTGAGTGATTGTGAGAATTTGGGTAGGTAGAGCATAATACAACATTTGTTCTTTGTTGAGTGATGAGAAGTGAGGTTAAGGATCATAATGTGACTGAAGGAATTGTGTTTGCATTTTCGATGAAAAGCACATACACTTGTAGTTGGACCACACAATAATTCTTAAGTGCATTCATCTTTTCATATGTGGCATTTCTTATATGGCTACATGGCTTGGGTTCCAACATTGCACTTTTGCTCAAAACATGTGTGATTGAGTAGAGAGTTCATTTGGAGATGTATATTTTTTTATAGGACACTTTGCATTTAATCAAGAAATAGGTACTTCAAAGGGTCAATATTTTTGAAGATATAGATTTGAAAAACTATTTGACAAGTGTACAAAGTCTGATACCAACTATGAAATGAAAGGATTTCTAGGAGCAATGGTGGTGGATAAATTTCTTGGGGTACTTATTTGCATATGATGAAACACCAAAACTATCTTTATAAGAGGATAAAGTATCAACATTTCTACCTAAAGAGAGCACACAATCTTATGATGAACTCTTAGTAGAATCTGTTCAGAAGTCCTAAAACATTGGAAAAGGTAGAAGAAGAAGAGAATAGAGAAATTGCACAAATTATTGAGACTCGTGACTTTCAAAAATGCAAAAAAAGGACAAGTCGAGATAGTCTTATTGAGAATCATGGATTTCTAGATTTAAATTATGATACATGGATAGTGCTTGGTGTTAGTGCCTATTGTGGGGAATATTCCTTTTTTGGCCATCATTTTGGAGGGCCTCTTGTCAGCCTTGTTCTATTGTGAAGGGTTCCTACACAAGAAACATGGAACAATCATTGATGGACATATGATTGTTAGGAGGTTGTCTCTGTGAAGAAAGCCATGTTGGACCTGTATATTTGATAGAGGGGATGTGGCCAATGCGCCTTTATAATAAAGGATGCCATTATTATCTTGAATGGTGTGTCATAATGGAAAAGAGCTTATATAAAGTGTGCTTCATAATGAGTTGGGGACCATGACCGTATGATATAGCTGTGTGATTGGCAAAATATGTGAAAGGTTTTATGGGGGAGTTGGTTGTCATTGACATATTTTGGGCTTGTGTGTTAGTATAATTTGTATTGAGATAGGGAGGCAATGTAGGCTGTCATCAGGAAGGTAGTGCCACCCGTTTCACGTAGCCATATGATCATCCTATTTAGATGGAGGCTGATGGAGTTACAACTAATCATTGTTTACCTAGAGTGATAGATAATAATGGCAGTGTTGCATACTGAAGGAGGCGACCATATTATAGTAAGAAGTCTATATGCCTTGAAGCTGACAATTTTGATCGTGCTTTGTTACCATTGATGTAGGGATACTTTGCCTTATTTTTTGAGAATACTAGGTCTTAAAGTAGCATCTTGGATGGATTCTACAAGGACTATGGCACTTGTCAAAGTGCAAGATCGATCACAAACATATATATCAGAATAACAGGATGGCTTAAAGAAATATTGTTCCATGCATCATTAATTGAAAATGGCAGTAGTCAAAGCCACAATCTAATTCGAAGTCCAAGCTAGAGCCATAGTAGAAGCTCTAGCAAGAGTGTTGATAATCATTAAAGGTGTTGATATTATAATTGCAAGGAATCACCATATTGTTTTCCACATAAAGATGACTACTATCACAACTTTTGTGATCATGAGTATTAGAAGTGCAAACATAACTAGGAAAAATATATTCATGATTGAAAAAGAGTCAAAGCTTTAGAAAAGAAAAACACAAGAAAAAGCCTAAAGCCTTTGAAATACATTTAAAACGCATGGAAGATGAGATAAACCTATATAAGGAGAGAGGACAAAGAGTCATGGGCTCTTCTCTTAGTTTTTTAAAAAATTTGTATCTTGTGATGAGAGGAGATTTGCAATAAGAAAAATTGAATTGGAGATATTATGGCTTATTGGTACGCACTTTGGACTATATGAATGGTGCGCAGATCGGTCGCAGTATACTCACGTAGTGAATCCCGAAAGGTCCCCAAGAACAATGAACTCTACTTTTTTGCACAAAAAACAATGTAAAAAGCATGAACAACAAGAGCAAGAGAACAATTGGGTTCAATCTTCCCCCATGCCTTGTGTGAGAGCTTCATAAAGCATGTATTTTTATGTATATTTCCATCTTCATGCTCAATAATAGCCCAATTTACAAAAATATGACAAGCTTTTAGCTTTTGAGTTTGCCTTTTACAAAAATAGGAAATAAAGCTAATGGACGGTGCCCATAGATTCTGGCACGCCCAATCTCAATGTCCAAATAGAAATAACATATCCGTGCGCATAGGCGCATACAAAATAACAATAAATAATCGATGCCTCAATAGACATAACAAAATATAGGCGTGGCGCCTATCAAAATATAATCCATAGGTCGAATACTCGCTAGACTCCAATGCTTTCCTCCGCCACTACTACTATCTCTACACATCAACTGAAGCATTCACAATCGTTAGTAAAATAATACAATTAAACCGACAAAAGTGAATACCTAGCAGTCTTCAGCTACATAAATAAATCAACTGGTTAGAAATAAATCCTAACCTTAATTTATTACAAGTGCGCACTCTAAACTCATAAATGTTTATTAATTTAATATGCATTTTGCGGAATCGCCCGCTATGGAATCACCCATGTACACACTAAATTAATGAAACGCGCGAAAAGGACAGGCGTCCCCATCAACTTCTCACACAAAGAATCCACTTTGTGTAAGAGCCCCGGTCATCTAAGTTTACGGAATCCACTGTAAAACCTCACGGAATCCACCGTGGAATATGTCTCCTAGCATCAATGAATCACAAGGATTGAAGAGTTAACTGGTATGTGGATATGCAAATTTTGTGAAGATACAGAGGTTGTTTCATTCATTCACAATTTAACATTTGTTTTGTGGCTTTAAGAATCTTCCTTATTGAGAGTTTGATCAACAACCCAACCTTCTTCCCAACAAATATAAAAGTCTTGGTCTTTCCTTTGACTTAGGGTTTCCTATTCCTTGAGCTCTCTACTTGCCTGAGGCCGTGAGTTGTTGTTTGTATCTAGCCTAACTCCGAAATTGGATTGATCTCAAGTCATCTTAGTTTTAATCCTTATTATGATCATGATCCCAATCTATCAAACATGAGCTATCCATTTGTGTTGTTGGCAAGAGCTTGGGAAAAGGCCTAGAGTTTCTAAGATGAATTTATTTTAGACTAGGTTGTTTACCATCATGCAATCCATTAGGCATGCAAGCTGCAACATATACCTTCAATGTGGCAAAAACATAACTACTAATTTGCAAGAAGAGGGAGTTGACAATACTATGAAACCTTATATGCTGTTTATGCTATGCATGAATTTATCGCATAGCATCTAAATGCAATTTTACTTCTCTTGATACATGCACTTCGAAGACTAAGTTTGCAAATATTTGAGATGAGGTTTTTCCCTTTCAATGATTTTATTTGGGTACAAGGATTTGTGCGAATTTCAATGCACCATATGCGTAAATCTATGCAAGGTCATTTATGGTTATGGGGAACCTAATGCGAAAAATTTTTTCCTACGATTTCATATGAGTACATAACCATTGAAAAATAATTTCAATCTACTCATTTAAATGAATTATCCATACCCAATGTTATATTTGTATTAACTGCAATGCCCTGGTCGGTGGCTCCATTGTTGGATGTGGGATTACCATTGGTGCATGTCACTCTTTGTTTTGGAGTCATATTTTCAGCTTATGAATCTCTCAACTAATGTGAATATTTGTACTCGGTCAAGGACTCAATTGATAAATAGAAGTGTCTCAGAAAATGGCCTAGTTATGCGCGTCCTTGGTAGAGGACCTTGTTGAACTACCTAACCTTGCAGGGAAATTCCGCAAAGTGGGAGCAGGGATTCTGCAAATTGAGGCCTCCCGAACAAGAGCAACTGATGGAGGGTGGGACCGTATGATATTGTGAGGTTTGTGCATACGAACACATCTTATGGGAGAGAATTTTTGGAACCTTCCAAAAGTTTCTCTCTCTCTCTCTCTCTCTCTCTCTCTCTCTCTCTCTCTCTCTCTCTCTCTCTCTCTCTCTCTCTCTCTCTCTCTCTCTCTCTCTCTCTCTCTCTCTCTCTCTCTCTCTCTCTCTCTCTCTCTCTCTCTCTCTCTCTCTCTCTCTCTCTCTCTCTCTCTCTCTCTCTCTCTCTCTCTCTCTCTCTCTCTCTCTCTCTCTCTCTCTCTCTCTCTCTATAGAGAGGCAGCGTGTTGTGGCATCCTCTCCATTGCCATGGGGGGGGGGGGGGGGGGGGGGGGATTTTATAATGGGGAGAGGGAAAGGTAATATGGGGTGATGGTGGTGCCTCACCCCATCCACCACTTGTTGGCGTGAGGATGGTGGCGGGGCTTCTTAGCCCTCTAGGTGGTTGCAGACCTGGTCACAGACTAGCAATATGGCCAAAGGGGGGTAGGCCATGTGGCCATCGTTATCATCATCATCCACTCCATCTTCGTCGTCATCATCTACTTCTTCCCCCTCGCCACCTGCTCGACGTCGACATGGGGGAAGGAGATTAAAAAATTTCAAATAATTATATTTATTACGAGGGGGTGGTAGTCCACGTGGCCTCCCCCCCTCATCATTGTCATTATCATCATCATCCACTCCATCTTCTTCGTCATCATCTACTTCTTCCCCCTCGCCACCTGCTCAGTGTTGATAGGGGGAAGGAGATAAAAAATTTCAAATAATTTTATTTATTTTTGGGGGGTTTCCTATGGAATGTGGATAAAAGGGTTTGTTACATATACCACTATTGGGTGTAGATCTCACATGTGTTTAGTAGGCTATGGTGGATGGAATACATAGAGAGAGAGAGAGAGAGAGAGAGAGAGAGAGAGAGAGAGAGAGAGAGAGAGAGAGAGAGATTGCATGTGTGAGAGAGGAACTTTTAATTAAAAAGGGGAGGTTTGGGAAGGGGTAGATTTGGGAAATTCTCTAGAGGTTCAGGGCTTCCCAAACCTATAACCAAAATAATGTAGTAGTATAGATTCTTCTCTCCCCCTCTCTCTCCGCCTTTTCTCTCTTTCTCTCTCTCTGTCTCTTTAACATTTTTTCTTCTATCTATATTTTTTAAATTTTATCTTTCCTCTCTCTATATTTCTCTTTGTGTTCATATTCTCCTCCTCCGCCTTCTCCTTCTTCTCTCCCTGCTTTTCTTATATATATATATCTTCTCCCCCTCTCTCCTCTCTTTTCCTTCTCTCTCTCTCTTTAAAATTTTATCTTTCCTCTCTCTATAATTCTCTCCATGTTCCCCCCATCTCTTCTCTTCTTTCTTTTCTTCTCTTTGTATTGTTCTCTTGGTTTTTTGTTCTCCATTTCTCCTCATTTTTCTTTGCCTCTCTCTCTCTCTCTCTCTCTCTCTCTCTCTCTCTCTCTCTCTCTCTCTCTCTCTCTCTCTCTCTCTCTCTCTCTCTCTCTCTCTCTCTCTCTCTCTCTCTCTCTCTCTCTCTCTCTCTCTCTCTCTCTCTCTCTCAAGTTTGTTTCTCTTACACATCTTTATATTTCTTCTTTTCTCTCTTCTCCCTTCTTTCCCCCTATTTTCTTTTTTTCTCAAATTATATCTTCTCTCTATCCTCTTTGTCTGTCAGTCGGGCAGTCTCTCTCATCAAAAACCATGTCAAAAAAGATTTAATAAAAAAAACTTTTCTCTTTCCTAATTTTTCTCATCTCTTTTTTTCATTCATTCATTCTTATTCTTTTGCTCCTCTCTCTCTCTCTCTCTCTCTCTCTCTCTCTCTCTCTCTCTCTCTCTCTCTCAAGTTTGTTTCTCTTACTCTCTTTATATTTCTTCTTTTCTCTCTTCTCCCTTCTTTCCCCCTATTTTCTTTTTTTCTCAAATTATATCTTCTCTCTATCCTCTTTGTCTGTCAGTCGGGCAGTCTCTCTCATCAAAAACCATGTCAAAAAAGATTTAATAAAAAAAACTTTTCTCTTTCCTAATTTTTCTCATCTCTTTTTTTCATTCATTCATTCTTATTCTTTTGCTCCTCTCTCTCTCTCTCTCTCTCTCTCTCTCTCTCTCTCTCTCTCTCTCTCTCTCCACTTTTCTTTTCTCCCATTTTCTTTTCCCGCTCTCTTCTCTCTTTTCCTTCTCTCTCCCTCTCATCTTTTTTCCTTCTTTCGTTCTTCTTCTTCTTCTTCTCTCTCTCTCTCTCTCCATTCTATCTTTAATTTTTTTCTTCTCTCTCTCTCTCTTTCAAAATTTATCATTTCTCTCTCTATATTCATATTCTATCTCTTCTTCTTCTTCTTCTTCTCTCTCTCTCTCTCTCATTTTCTTCACTCCCTGCTTTTCTTCTCCCCCCTCCCCCTCCCCCTTCTCTTTTCCTTTTCTCTCTCTCTATTCCCCCCTCTCATTATCATCGTCATCATCACCTTCTTCTTCTTCTTCTTCTTCTCTGTCCCTCCCCCCCCCTCTCAAAGTATATGAAAAACTATGCCAAAAAAACTGATACTTCTTTGTAAGGACATGATGTCCTTGTGTGTAGATAAGCCAACTTACCCTTTAAGTTCCTTCTATTTCAAAACAATTGAAGATATACACCCTTCAAGGCTAAGTGATTTATGGATAAGAAATGAATCTTTCAAAGATGTGTATCCCTTAGGTAAGCTTACATGTAGCATTGTTATTGCATTATTTTCAAGAATTTTAACTTGGATTGCTTCAAGTTGGTTGATTAAGCTTCCTAATTTTGATACATGCTCTACAAAGTGATTCCTTGTATTCTGTAGTCTTTAAGTATATCTCTTGATTTTTTGTTTTTGCACAAAAAGCTTTATTCAACTCCTCCCTTCATGCTTTTTGTGATGTTCCTTTGATATCAATTTGTAGATAGGGCTTGGAGCAAGATGTAATCCAATCAAAGTAAGTAGACTTGAATATCCTATGGATGGGTGGACCTAATTAGTTGAGTGGCTTCTCAACAAGTTAGGACAAGAATAAAAAATCATTAACTACCCTCCTAGAGTCAATGTCACAAAACAAACATAACACTATTTTAGGGGGTTAGCATGAGACTATGCCTTATGGGAAAATGTAAGGTGCCCGCCCATTGGCTGTCCAGGCACGCTTTTAGCGGTCTATTGAGAAATGAATCTAAGCGTCGTTGCTCGGCACTCCCATGGAATGTTCCAGGTTTTTTCGCCTAGGGTTTCTCGGATTCGCCTTGCAATAGAACACATTCACGGTTGAACCCACTAGGATCAACCTAAATTTTGGGCTCCTAGTGGCCAAGGTCTCCTAACAACATTCTAGCATCGGATCCTGGACATCCTACTTTATGCAGAGATACCCAAGCCAAAGTAGACCTAAGCCGCACTTGGTTCAAAGAGAATGGGAAATGAGAGGGATGCACCACTCAACCTCTCTGCCCGTAAGGCATGGTCCCATTCTGGTCCCCTAAAACGACATGAATCGGGTTCTAACCTAACAATATCTAAAGGTCGAATGATTGTAAAATCTTGTGAGAAGCCTCCCAGTTCTCTGGGACCACCTTGTCGTAAGACGGACCCGTCGGGGGTTTCGCCCACCCGCTTCCCTCACTAGCTTTAGTTTTCTAATTAGGTTTTACCACATTTATGTGTGACACTTAAGGTCAGCTTAATTAATTAAGCCTTTTAGGGAACAGGGTTCGTTCGCATAACTTATAGCACAGACACAAAAACAGAGAAAGCAATCCTTTGACAAACAAGTTCAAACAAGTTCCTTAACTTATCTTCAAGTTAATCTTTGTCTCCCACCCATATAGGAGAAATTATGTATCCCTTCTGTCCAACGGAAGTAATTGGTCCAAAATCACAAGGCACCGTAAATTCCATATCTTTCTATCCCAGTGGAAGATACATAGAATTCCACGAGGGTATTCTTTCCACCAAGATTCCACCATTTTAACTAGTATTTAGGGTTCTAGAATCCCATCTTGGGTCACGAAGGGGCTTGTCAGATTCTAGAAACAATGCAGGATTTATAGCTAGAGCCCCCTATGGCACCCACATTTCCTACTCCCCGAGACTATCCCTACTGAGACAGACCTTTCACCTACGGAGCTGGTCCAAGCCTCTCCTAGCGATATCCATGACCCCGTTGGAGTAGAGTCTCGCCACTATCTTGGGGGGGTAGCCTAGCGCAATCCTTCCTTAATTAAATCCTTTAGGAATCCAGCACAACAAGGCATTCAATCATAATATCATATTCCAGGAAAACATTACTTTATCCCCTTGGCAACTTGCCATCACAGACCCTTGACATGCATTTACCATAAACCACAAACACTTGGAACATCATCCAAACAACAAACTAACAAACAATTGAATATAAAAACATTTAGAATGTTGTTAAATCAACCAACAAAAAAAGCAATTATATTCTTGCCAAATAGTGCAAGAATAGTCGCGATAACATTTCCATCTCATATATGCTCTTTCCCTTGGGATCAAAGAGTGATTCTATGTAAAATTTACTTAACACTTGTTTGCACAATTTTCAATGTCACATGATTATGCCATTCATAACCCTTGACCGATTCCTCCTTGTAATTTCTCTATCATCAAACAAGCCATATGCAACTAGGTGCTATGCATTGCAAGCTTGATCTTTTGAATACGTGAGATGAAATTTATCCTGTCCGATGACCTATACTCGTGCATCATAGTATGGGGCCTAACGTATCTCATACAAGAATCAAAACAAGCATCTATCAATTTGGAAATACATTACTCTCGACCAGAACCGTAGTTGGATTGACAGTGATGCCTTTGCCTGAAGCTTCGTTGTGGGATTGCCATTCACACGTGACATTCTTCGCCTGGGGGCCATCGCCCGCAAGTAGACTCAAGAGATTAAGAAGGCAGAATAGAATTGAGATGGGAGAGCGTAAGAGAAGATGGGTAAGTTGAGGATTGAAATAGTGTAACGTGTCCACTTGTTCCCTTTTAGGACCCGTCTTAGTAGTCCATCGGAAAGAGAGTCTAGAAAGCTCCGCCGGGCACTCCCATGGAATGTTACAGGGTCTGCGATCTAGGACTTTCTGTGTGTGCTACGTAGTGGAAGTATTCAGACAGTTCCCACTTAGGACTGGCCTGAATCAGGGCCTCCCCTAATGGTCATTTTCCTAAACGGCAACTAGCGTCGAACTCCAAGCAAACTACTTTACGCAGAAATGCCAGGGATGAAGCAGATTCATGCTGCACTTGGTTCAAGGAGAATGGGAAACGAGAGGGATGCAAGGCTTGACCTCTTTGCCCATATGGCATAGTCCCATTATGTTCCCCTAAAACAACATAAATCAAGATTTTTGTAACCTAAACTCTAGGTCAGCGCCCTTGCTATTCATTTCCTTTGAGAAGAGCTCCTTGCTATCCATTACGATTGAGAAAAGTTCCCGGCCAACAGGGACCACCCATCCGTAGGATGGGCCCATGGCCACATCCACCGCACCTTCCTCAAGGTTGCTTTAGTTGTCTAATTACCTACCACATTTAGTTGGACATGCATCAAGCAACTTCCTTAATTAGCCCATTAGACACTGGTTCCTTCACGTAATCTTAGCACTTGACATAGAAAAGCAGTGTCAAACAAGTTCCTTTACAACAGGTTATCTTATTTATCTTCGGAATACATCCATAAAATCCAGCCTGCAGGCTTATTCATAATCTGCCTGAAGGCTATCCATAATCCACCCGAAGGCTATCCAACAATCCACAGGGATTACTAATCCAAGATTTCACCTGTAGACTAGTATGCGGGCCTCGAGATCCAATCCTGAGTCATGTTGGCCTCTTGTGCAGGGCCCGGAAGGAAAGGGATTTACAGCTAGAGCCCCTCTGGCACCCAAGCGTCCTCCTGCTCCAAGTAGCGCTCAATGGAGAGACCTCAAAGGGGTCCACATTCTCGGCGCGCCTAACAACCCCCTTGGTTAGGGTCAAGCAGACAGTCGGGGGTAGCTGAAGCTGCCTCTCCCTTTCGGCCTTCAACTTGAAGCATTCAATATCTTTCCATCCTTTAGTTCCTTGAGCAAACAATGCAAACAATGCAAACAATGCTCCTAAAATTGTTACAAGCACAATCAATTCCAGTGGTCGTTTATTTAGCCGATTGCTAAGGAGTGAATTCTTCTCTCCGAATGCACCCAGCATTCGATCCGAGATCAATTGCAACTTGGAAAGATCCCCCAAGGGTTTGTTTGTTCACCCTTTTGGCCGACTGCTAAGGAGTGAATTCTTCTCTCCAAATGCACCTAGCATTCGATCTGGGATCAATTCCGACTTGGAAAGATCCCCCAAGGGTTTGTTTGTTCACCCTTTTGACCTTGGGTTAGGGCCATACCCTATTAACCCAACTTAACTAACACCTTAGGTTTTATTAACAGTATATCCTAGCGACCATGTTGCTCCAATTATTGACGGGATCCTTTATTCCCAAGCAAATACCTAACTCTCTTAACTTGGCAACTTTTCCCAAGAAGGTGATATAACAGGATGACTACTCATCCTTTAGCAAGTTAAACTTGCTCAAGAACCTGCCAACCTCATTCCAAGGAATGGCAACTCTCTTCTGATCAAACCACAAGACCATGTGATGTTGCAACTTGTTGCACAAGTGTCGCATCTATTCCATGGGATTGTTTCACCCATAGAACAGCATTTTCTGGTCACTGAATTATGATTAGACAAGAAGCAGGGTTTAGGGTGTCTTCTTACCCAACCCATTCCTAATTGCACTAGGCTGACAATGTTCGAAGAAAACCTGGACTTGTGGGCTCAGGGAGATATCCATGTGAATACTAGGAGAAGATCCTCCCATAGGTGCGCCTTGTGACTTTTTAGGGGCCATTGTAGGCGTGATTTTGGCTTCTATCAAAGCTAGATTATTTGGCTCAACCCTCCGACCCTCGATATGTAAAGTTGAGTTTACGTGAGCCTCCACAAAAATGAACAACTTCATGATCTTCAAGTCCTTCAACCACTTGATCTTCTTTAGGTTCGTTCGAAGGTACGCAAACCGGTGGGCAGCTATGTAGTAGATTCCTGAGTCACCCATCCACCTCTATTCCACGTACAAAGGCGATGGATTATAAATACGGTCTAGGATGTTCATCATATCGATCCTTCGTTGATAATCTGAGGAATGCATCGCGGTCATAAACATGACTCGGAATACTAAGAACCTATTCCATGCTTCATAATTCTGCAAGACAGCATCAAAAAGTAAGGAAATGTTCTTAACAGCAACATTTGCTTTACTTCTTCTTATTAAGATTTCTTATAAAGACGGATCCTTCATTGGTTCGCTCTGATACCAACTGTAACGTGTCCACCTGTTCCCTTTCAGGACACATCTTAGTAGTCCATCGAAAAGAGAGTCTAGAAAGCTCTGCCCGGGACTCCCATGGAATGTTACGGGGTTTGCGATCTAGGACTTTCTACGTCTGCTACATAGCAGAAGTATTCCGACCGTTCCCACTTAGCATCGACCTGAATCAGGGCCTCCCCTAATGGTCATTTTCCTAAATGGCAACTAGCGTCGAACTCCAAGCGAACTACTTTACGCAGAAATGCCAGGGACGAAGCGGATTCATGCTGCACTTGGTTCAAGGAGAATGGAAAATGAGAGGGAAGAAAGGCTCGACCTCTCTGCCCATAAGGCATAGTCCCATTCTGTTCCCCTAAAACATCATAAATTGGGGTTTTTGTAACCTAAACTCTAGGTCAGTGCCCTTGCTGTTCATTTCCTTTGGGAAGAGCTCCTTGCTGTCCATTACGATTGAGAAAAGTTCCTGGCCAATCGGGACCACCCATCTGTAGGACGGGCCCATGGCCACATCCACTGCACTTTCCTCAAGGTTACTTTAGTTGTTTAATTACCTACCACATTTAATTGGACATCATCAAGCAGCTTCCTTAATTAGCCCGTTAGACACTGGTTCCTTCACGAAATCTTAGCACTAGACATAAAAAAGCAGTGTCAAACAAGTTCCTTTACAACATGTTATATTATTTATCTTTGGAATACATCCATAAAATCTAGCCCTCATGCTTATTCATAATCTGCCCGAAGGCTATCCATAATCCACCCGAAGGCTATCCAGCAATCCATAGGGATTACTAATCCAAGATTTTGCCCATAGACTAGTATGCAGGCCTTGAGATCCAATCCCGAGTCACGTTGGCCTCTTGTGCAGGGCCCGGAAGGCAAGGGATTTATAGCCAGAGCTCCCTTGGCACCCAAGCGTCCTCCTGCTCCAAGTAGCGCTCAACGGAGGACCTCACGCGGCAGGTTTGGTCCACGTTCCTGGCGCGGCTAACAACCCCCTTGGTTAGGGTCAAGCAGACAGTCGGGGGTAACTGAAGCTGCCTCTCCCTTCAGGCCTTCAACCTGAAGCATTCAATATCTTTCCATCCTTTAGTTCCTTGAGCAAAAAATGCAAACAGTGCTCCTAAAACTGTTACAAGCACAATCAATTCCAGTGGTCGTTTATTTGGCCGACTGCTAAGGAGTGAATTCTTCTCTCTGAATGCACCCAGCATTCGATCCGAGATCAATTGCGACTTGGCAAGATCCCCCAATGGTTTGTTTGTTCACCCTTTTGACCTTGGGTTAGGGCCATACCCTATTAACCCAACTTAACCAACACCTTAGGTTTTATTAACAGTAAATCCTGGCGACCATGTCGCTCCAATTATTGACTGATTCCTCCCTTAACTTGGCAACTTTTCCCAAGAAGGTGATATAACAGGATGACTACTCATCCTTTAGCAAGTTAAACTTGCTCAAGAACCTGCCAACCTCATTCCAAGGAATGGCAATTCTCTTGTGATCAAACCACAAGACCATGCAACGTTGCAACTTATTGCACAAGTGTTGCATCTATTCCATGGGATTATTTCACCCATCGAACGGTGTTTTCTGGTCACGGAATTATGATTAGACAAGAAGCAGGGCTTAGGGTGTCTTCTTACCCAACCCATTCCTAATTGCACTAGGCCGTTCTGTCCTAGGGATTCCAACTCAATTCGAGTTTCATCATTTGAACGAGTGATCCTTAGGGTAGAAACCCTAGATCGTTTCTTGCAAGAGCGTCCAATTGTCCCTACATTCCGTGAATGTGGGTAAGACCTTTGGCTATGAGGGTTTCGACTTGGCAACAAGTGCGAAACTAGGTCGAGTCTTTCGTGCTAAAACCTAGTTAGCACTTGGGGCATTTATCGTATCACTTGAACCATCCTATGAGAATCCCTTGCAGGTTAGGTGATTTAGGTAATTCAATCTACTTGTCTTGTGACAAGGACGAACCATTCTTAGAGATGTTAACTTGATCTAAAAGGGGAAAACTAGTTGCATTATGTCACAATTCACGTAAGCACGTGATTCGTTGCTTCTACATACGATTAGATTCGCAATAATCCTAACTTTTCTTGTTAAGACCAAAACACATGTTAAATTTCGGCATAACTTCCATTGATCCTACTAGGAGTTGCATTCACGAATCATGTCACTAACCTTTTAAGATTTTATGCTTAAATGAACCATGCAGCCTTTTCCTAAATACAACTCCTAATGAATGAAAATTTTCGTACGATGAATGTGCAACCTGCAACCTTTTCCTAACTACTACATAGTTAAATGAGATTCATGCCAATTGAAGCTAGAGTTAACCTATTTCATGCAGCCCTTAGAATCTTTTCCATGCTTTGCTATTTCCTACGGTTGATAATGACTTCCTTAATGAATCATTACAACGGAGATTTTTCTAAAAATGCGACATGCCATTAAACTTTCCATGCCTAATCAAAGGTGCACTTTAATAATTTTGACCTTGTAAAGATAGGCAATAGGCATTCTAGACCGTCACCTTGAAATGCACAAAATCCAACTTGCTAATAAGGTCCTAAAATGCATAGACACCTTATGTTTTTTTCGTTCATTCCATTGAATGTACCAATGACCAATTTCGTATCATGAGTTAATTCTAGTAAATTCTAAATAGCCAATTTATTTCCAATTGCGTTTAACTAGGTGGATTTGACATGCATAGGTGCATCCTAGTCCATGAAATTATCGTGCATGATGCAATACTTTTACGTGAAATCAAAATAGAAAGAAAACCTGGACTTGTGGGCTTGGGGAGATATCCACCTGAATACTAGAAGAAGATCCTCTCGCAGGCGCGCCTTGTGACTTTTTAGGGGCCATCGTGGGTGTGATTTTGACTTTTGGTTTGCCTTTGCAGTCTATGAATTTACTCGCCTTGGTATGCAGCCTCAGGATCTTTGCCCTTCTCCCTCATACGTGCAAGAGATCCCTTTTGAAGTACGGACCCTTGAAAAAAAAAACCGGCTTGCGGGATTTGGCTTATGGAAGGCCTTAGGGTTTGGAGCTTGGGCCTTTTTCGGAAAAAGAGGGGGTTCGCGAAAAGGGCTCTTGTGAATGGGCCTTGCGGGAATGGAGGCTTTAAAATCCTGGGCCTAGGAATGGGCTTATGGGATTTGTGTGAAAGGGGTTTAAGGAAGCCCCCCCTTAGAAGCTTCTGACTTTTAGTCAGGATTGACGTGGAAAAAAAGGAAGAGGAAATTGGGAGATTAACGTAGGGGGGATAAAAAATCTAATGGTTGATTTGTCAGGAAATGACAGCGGCCTGTCACGATAGAGTTGGCGATAGTCTTGGCAACGGCGGCAGAGCGCCCTCCCCGACGGCGGCGGTCCGCAACAGCACGGCGTCCTCCCAATCTGGTGAAGATTTTCTTCCACGACAGTGGTGTCTACAGCGTCCTCTCCACGCAGCACGGCCTATGCCTCCCTCTTCTTACCCCCGAGGGGGGGGTTTTATAGGTCAAGGGGGGGAGAGGGGCCTCCACTACGTGGCCACTGCATGGCATCCCCCCCCTCCTCATGCAGTCCACATCTCACTAAGCCCATCCCCTTCCCTCAGCCACGCATCGGCTGGAGGAAAATTAGTTTAAAAATTTGCAATTATTTGCACATTATCCACTTAACCCCCTCCCAAGAGGGTGTTTACCCAAGGTTTGTGGATTTTGAACCCCTGGGCTTGGTTTGTCAATATGGAGATCTCGATTTCCACGCATGCAGGTTACGGAATAAATTATCGGTAATTTCCATACGGAAGATACCCTTGCACAGGGTTTACGCAGTGTGCGGAAAGTCAATATTCACGAGCGGGAATATTACAAATAGAGGGAATTGAGCTAGCTCTCTTCCTTGCAGCCTCTCGGGGTGACTCTTCTCTCTCTCTCTCTCTCTCTCTCTCTCTCTCTCTCTCTCTCTCTCTCTCTCTCTCTCTCTCTCTCTCTCTCTCTCTCTCTCTCTCTCTCTCTCTCTCTCTCTCTCTCTCTCTCTCTCTCTCTCTCTCTCTCTCTCTCTCTCTCTCTCTCTCTCTCTCTCTCTCTCTCTCTCTCTCTCTCTCTCTCTCTCTCTCTCTCTCTCTCTCTTTCAAGATCTCTCTCACAATCTCTTGGAGGGCTCTCTTGGCAGCCTCTCGGGGTCTCCTTATGCTTTCTTGTGCCTCCCCATGCCTCACATTTAAAGTGAATTAGAGAAGAGGCTTGTGGTTGAGAAGAGGAGCTCTTTGTGGAGGGGGATCTTGGAAAGATCAGTGATCTGATGCCCAGATAATAAATCTAATGATTCCATTGGCTCTGAAAGGGGGGTAAAACCCTAAGACACTTGATTAGAAATCTCTCAGTTTACTCCTTCTTTTCTTTGTTCGAAGTGTTGTTTTTTGTCTGTAGACTGCGATCGTGGTGCATGCGATTCTACAAATCCCTCTTTTTATTTTTTTCTTTTTATAAAATATCCAAAACTAACTAAAACATCACTTGTCTTTTCTTTTAAATGTCATCCAGTTCTAGAAATCTCCATATCTTTTTAGAATAATATCTAAAATATCTAGAATATGCTAGTTTTGCCCAAAATCTAATATTTTTGGACCATTCAAACTATACACATTAATACTAGTGATTAATATAGCTCATAAGTCTCGTTCACGTTGTAACTTTCGTGAAGGGTGGCTACGGTCCTTGTCAATTCGAGAAAAATATCAGATTTACGACTCTTGATTTTTTTAATGTATATTTTTAATTAAATAAAAAATAGTAATTATTAACGTTAGTTAGTTTTTTACTTTAGTTAGTAATCTTACTAACTTATTAATTGACTAACTAACTTTCGAACTAACCAACTAACTTTTATTGTGTGGAAATATTACAACAAACGTGTCAATGTTCTACTTCCCTTTGTTTCTCACTCTCATTAAACTAAGTGCAATGGCTACCCACTTTGGACCTTGACTATTTACACAAGTGACTCTCTTAGTTCAATGCTAGAATGCTACTAAGAGACTTAATGGAGTCATTTAGGCACCTCAAGTTGATCATTATGGGCAAAATCATGTTAATGCTTCACTGCAAGATAGATCTAGTCATATAAGTCCACACCTTTGAATTGAACATGGATAGTTTTGGCTAGGTTAGATCATTGGACTACTAAAGATTACCCACACTATGGTTTTGGGATGAGTATCTTACAATGTTCCACAAGAGTGGTAGAAAATCAATCTACTATAAAAAAATCTCAGAAGGTCTTTGAAACAACGAAAGAAAATCAAGCTAAGAAGCATGAGAATACCTCGGTATCCCTAAGATTATCATGTGAGGATAGCATTAGGAGGCATTAGGAAGCATGAGGATACCTCAGCATCCCTAAGATTATCATGTGAGGATAGCATCAGGAGGCAGTGAGAGTTACTAAAACAACATATTCAAGAGGGATCATCTAGAGCTCATGAAATAAAATCATCCAACAAGGGTAAGATAAAATTAATGAAAGATACTCCAATTCCTACATTGGACACAAAAAGTAAACTTCATACAACTCATATCAATACTACAAGGATGAAAGAAGGAAATGACTCAACTAAGGAAGAAGGCAATAGAAGACACCATGATTACGTCCCTTATCAAGCAACATCCTAATTCAACCATTGATTCACAAGGAGTTCGATCAAAGTGAGTTGTACAATTGATAATATCACCACTACTAACAGCCTTTGTGCATAATTGAAGTAATACAAGGCCAAGGAAATCAAGGAGCAACATGAACTTCAATTCCAGTTAGATGAAGAAAAGATCCTTTACAAAGAGCATGTCCATGCTGCCACACCCAATAACTCTTGGTTGCTAGTAATGAAATCAAAGTCTTGAAGACCACACAAAAACTAGAAAGAAGCTAAGATTGAGCTCACTATACTCCTAAAACAAGAGAGGGACCAAGCTGGCATGATGAGCAAAAAACAAAGGCATCCAACAATCCCATGAGCAATCAAACGATTGAAGGTGGGCTATGCAAGGGGCAATCTACCATTGGGATCTCACTAGTTGTGCTGCAAAAACATGGAGGAGGAAGAATGCAAGAGATGAGAAGGAAGAATGGAGCTATTTGCAATATCATTGCAAATCTAGTAGGTGCATCGCTTTAAAAGAGCAAACTTGGTGGACAAACTTCAATCTACAAGTACATCATGGCCATGCAATATCATTGAAAATCTAGTAGGTGCATTGCTTTAAAAGAGCAAACTTGGTGGACAAACTTTAATCTACAAGTACATCATGGCCATGCAATAGGACTTGTACTCGAAGGCCATTATCATGACCATAAAACTATCCAAATGATGATGTGGAGGACTTAAAATCCAAGCTATCTTTAGTTACCTCAACTATTCTTTAGAAAAATTTCCAAGAAATAAAGACACCAAGGCCAAAAAAGATTTTCTCAAGCACCTCAAATTTTCTGCTCATAGAAACCAAGAGCTAAAGGAAATAGGGATCTAGATGTCTACATATTGAAGAGGACCCTCTACATCTAGCATCCAATCTACAATACAAGAAAAGGTTTTCCAATGCCATGGTATCCCTTCATATGTTTTTGATGATTTGTAAGGAGTGGAATCATTGATCAAGAGTGACATCTGCACAATGAAAAGGAGAGCCATACTATATAAGAGAAATTAGAGACATATGTTAATAGCTCTAATGTAGGTGCCCAATTCACATTTTCCCACCAATTCTCTAAGTGATTGGTAATTTTCTACTAATCTCTCTATGTTGTTAAGGGCTTGGAATCAAACATAGTCCATTTCATACATTTGCATTGCTATTGCAAAGTCGGATAGCCTTGTCCTCATTTAGAGGATCCTTGATGAGAAGAGGTTGATTCCTTATCCTTGGTTATTGTTGTTCAATGTCCTAATCCTACAAATCAAAAATGATTTTATGATTCTTCAAAGAGACTTATCAAAAAATCGTTTTTATTTCCTTATCAAAGAATATTTTCACACAAAGACTTGCATTATAGTATTTTATATCATGGAATAAAACAATCTCACCCATGTCCTTACCTTCACCTCATACTTCTTTGTTACTTGCTTGAGTTTGTGGCTAGTTAGTCTTGGCAACTTGATCTTTTTGTTGAGAAGTTGATCTCTAGAAGCTGGATTCTTAGTTTCTAAGGCCTTTGAATATTTAGAGATCTTGATTGTAGTCCTCAGTGTGATATTTGGTCTTGGCAATCCGATCTTGCCTTCCTCCCCCTTGCAAAATCATATCAAGTTTTTGAGCTTGGAAGAGTAGGTCATAGTGTGTGTGGATAGTTTAGTGTTTTAGCAAGTTTATTATTATTTACAAAGAAGATGGGATTTTTAATTTATATACAATAGAAGAGAATTTGCAAATCCATTGGTCATAGAAGTTAGGGTTGTATTCTAGTTTAGTTATATAGGGTATCAGGTCAAATCAGTAGTTCATAAAGATAATACATGATGTCATCCATGAGTGAGGGGCCATTGACTAACCTGCTACATGAAGCTCTTATTTAGTTATAATTTGTTGTGATAAGTGGGTGATGAAGCAACTGTTTGGGTCGTGTTAGCATGAGGGCCTCAATGATAGCATGTAAGGGTATGATGTCACAATATGTGGGATTATATTGAGAAGACTGTCCATCTTGCATTGTTCAGCTATGGTGACAACCTTGTCTCTTGCAGTAGTGGCTTCAAAGCAGATGGTATACCATTTTGAGAGAGAAAGAGAGAGTACTTATGCTACAAAGATGGTGTAGCCCTCAAATGGAAGAAAGGTCCTTAAGAATTGTTGCCTCTGTAAATGAAGGAAATATTTGTAGGCTTGTAACTACTACTTTGGGATCTCTTCAGCCAAGTAGTCTTATATATGGATGCTTTTGCGAAACAAACATTCTTGCTCCTCCTAAGTGGGGTTCCATTACAAAATGAGTATGATTATATCTATGTCAACCAATCCGAGATCTATCATTATCAATAGTTTGAACAAACATAAGATCAAGCTACAAAAAGCATTTCAATGATGACTTTTCTACTTGGATAAGTCTTTGGTTTTATAGATTGAATGGCATTGACTTGGTACATGCCATTAGAAAGGATATCATCTTGTGGGGATAAGTTGGTGATAGATGAGCTTGTGCCAAAGATAGTCACAGATAATTTAGAGGATTGAGATGTTGTGCTAACTAGGGAATCCAAGGGTGGAGATGAGGTGGTCAACAGAGTGGTAGGCACAGGCGAAACTTTTGCCTAAGTAAGAGTAATGAATGAATGCTCTACGGGGGCTTGGTTTAGTAGACATAATATAGGTAGCTAGTTTATTTGGTTTATGGGAGGTCATCAAAGCTCTCATGATGGATGGTATATGGGTAGTGAGTATACATGAAACGATGGATAATTTTGGCAGCTATAGTTTGCGATAACCTTCATGATATCCTTGCACTTCTAGAAGGGCCTTTGGAATGAATCGAGCTATTATGCATGGGTTACTATGGGAATAACATTGTCAACAAGCATACTTTCACTTGTGTCTTCCTGGTGTGCAATGTGTATAGGTGTGTGAGGAGGTTTTGCGTTTCCACTTTCACTATGTGATGGGGCTAGCAAGTGGCTTCTTGTGGGCTTGATCATTCAAGATTTGGACTAAGGACATGGTAAGTTTTGGTGATTTCTTAGATTAAGTCATAAGGGTGATTTGAGTAGGCTCAAATTGCACCTTTTTGAAATTGAAGTTTGTAATATGTGTACTTTTGCTAACTATAAAATGATGCATTTATTGACATAGTTAACATTGCATTTAGTTAAGAACTTGGATGTTCGTTCTAAAGGAATCTCAATGCCACTACCCTTAGAGTTAGGAAGAATATAAAAGAGGAGCAGGATGCTCTTACTCTCAATAGTGACTGTGATTTATACTTGCTGAGTAAGGAGTAAGGCAATCCCCCATATGGATTCAAATTTGCATCCATTGGTTAGAACTATGGTGAATGACCTAGGTGTTTTCCAAATAGCAATAAGGAAGTGTGTTATAATCCAACCCCTCACTGATAAGTGCATTGGCCAAGGCTAGTTTAACTGTTGTAAGGTTTATGCAAAGGTAAGCTACTGAAATAAAGGGCTCATCTTCCATTTCCAAGCTTCTAATGGTAATTTCTTGAACATTTATACCTGGGTCTAATGGATTTGGTTAGGAGTATAATGCAGGAGTGTATTGCTAATGTTTCTCAAACTGTTTATAAAAGGTTTATTCTATATGCAACATAGGATTATCCTCATTGGCTATGGATGGTACATGGGAAGGGTGTCTAGATGGATAGTATTTCTTTATTTGGTTACTTTGTTAAAATGACCGATGGGCTAGCCCTCTAGCATTTCTAGCTCAATATTCAATGTCCTACTGATTACAAGAATGTGAAAAGGTATGAGGCTTCATAGTTTCAACTTTTGCTTATGGCCTTTAATCGAGTAAAGCAACATGAGGTCCCCCTTGTCAAAGGATTGTTGCTCATACCATACTTGTCAAAGTAGGATTTTCATTGGGCCTTTACAACAAGTAGAGCATGAATGGCTAGCAAGCATGTTTTAGTTAAGTAATCAAGCTCTTCTAGGTGATGTTGCCATGCTTTAATGCCTTCCCACCATTCTTGGTTAGCAATTCGTAAGTTAGGGACTAAGAACTCAACAAGCATAATGGTGTCCATGCTATAGATAAGTCGGTCCCATGGCAATCTTGTAAGCTGTCCAATAGGCCCATGGTGCTACCATGAGCTTATTGTCCCACTTTCAATGTAATGCTAAGACAATTTTGGTTGACACTAAAATGAGAACTTTGTTCATGCTTCTGCCTAGCCATTCATTTGGGGATAGTAAGGACTAGAATTACTATGGATGATAAGGAACATAGATAGCAAGTGCTCAATCACTTCATTAAGGAAATGTGTCCCTTGGTCATTGACAATTTTGATGGAGAAACTATGCAGTGATTCGTGAATCATTTTTACAGGTTACCTTGGACTGAATCCCTTTAGTCATATAATTTGAGTGTAACCTATGGCTTCAATGTCATATTATTGAACATGTGAATATTGTGTGGATGGGCTAATGGATCCCATAAAGTCTATACCCCACTTTTCAAAAGATTGGTGATGAGTTCCATCTTATCCTTCTGGATTGATAACTTTATTCGTTATTAGCACTCATCATAGTGCTTGACAAATCTAGTCATGTCCTTAAAGATAGTGGGCCACTAGAATTGGGATTGAAGCAATTTCCTTACTATGGTATTCATGTTGAAGTGTCCTCAAGTAATACCACCATATGCCTCTTGTAACACATCCTCAATTTCATGCTCATAGGCACACCATTGAAGGAGACAGTCCTACCTTAGATGATATGATTAATCAAGGGTGAATTGGTAAGGTCAAATCTTGACTAGAAGGCATGTTAGTCAAGCTTTCTAAATTGGTTATTCTTATATGTCCTACTCGAGAATATGCACAATGTCATTAGGCCAATGAGGTGTGAGATTGGCCATAAAGAGTTGGGATTCCTAGTTGATGTGAAATAAATGAGCATCGAGGACTGATATGTGATCACAATGATGTGCATTAGGGAGTGATAAGTGATCAACAATGATATGAATTAGGGGTGACTGATAAGTGATGCAATGGTATGCTATTTTCCTTTGTGCACAACAATAGAAAACTCAAATTCCAATAGAAGCAAAAGCCATCTAGTGATGTGTCTTGTGACACAAGACTTATTTACAAGGTATAACAATGTGTGATGGTCAATAAATGAAACTTATAGCAAGGGGAGAATGTTAATACTTCACAGTGTAAACCATTGCTAAGATCTCTCTCTTACTGGGTAGAATAATTCATTTTAGCATTAGTAAGTTGTTGACTAGTGAAGCTCACTAGGAAATCCATATTATGTTGACCAGGCTAGCATAATACCACTTCAATTGCAATTTTGGAGGCATCGATGTATGCATGAGTCTTAAGATAGAAGCACTAATGAGATAATTTTTCAACATTTTATAGGAAGCTTAGCATTCCTCTATCTAGTCCCAAGTAATCAGTAGCTTGTAGACTGGTCATGTAATAGCAGTGTAGTTTAGCATAAAGCGACTGTAATACTCAGTATAGCCAAGGAAGCACTACACCCCCTTTTGGTTGGTGGGTGGAGAGAGATTCCTAATAACTTTAATTTTTGTAATGTCACATGCAATCCCATTTTTGGACATGACATGGCTAAATATTATACCATGCTTGACCCAAAACTAATACTTGAGATGATTCAAGAATAGGTTATATTGCTTGCATCTCTCAAAGACTAGGAAGAGCTTGTCAAGATTTCATTGCAATTAGAGTGGACACATAGGTCATTGACAAACACCTTAAGCCACTTCCACAATGTGTCCTTAAAGATTGTGCATATGAGCCCCTAGAAGGTTACCAATGCATTAGTAAGCCAAAATAGCATGATAGTATAAGCAAATACCCCCTATTCGGCTGGTAAAAGAGTTTTCAAATCTATCATCTAAGTGGACTTATAAATGATTGTATCTTAAATCTATCTAAGAAGTTGTAAGCTTCCTTCCTTACTACCTATTTGATCATCTGATTAGTGTACGACAACAATAGTAGCAGCGGATAATTACGTGAATTTTCCTATTCTTTGTTAGTACCATAATGATCGGTGACATCCAATTGGTATGCTCAACTTCATAGATGAATCTTATTTTTTGTAACTTATCACTTTCTTCTCTAATATGATGGTTGTATCAAGGATTCGTAGGGTAGGATCACTACTTGACATGCTTGGCATCATCCTAAAGAGGAATTGTGCATGCTAGAACTTGCAGTGGTATACCCTTAAGGTTAGAGTAGTTCTAAGCAAAGATGCCCTAGTATTCTTTCAGTGAGTTAATCAAGTGTTCCTCATCCTTTGCAGCACTGAGGCCCTGAATAATGTACATAGGCTTATGGATTCCTTAGGCACTGCAATATTCACTTCCTTGGTCCCTCAAAGGGTGTGTGCTTTTATGCTTCGCATGAAACAATACAACTATCAATCAATATTTTTGAACTTTGTGAATAGTGGGAAAGGTCTTGTGGTTTTTCCTAACTTTGAGTTTCTATCTCTCTATTGTGAGTGTTATGTTTTAAGTGTTTTCACCTTAAATGGACTAGAAGTTTGGTCTTAGACTTCACAAATTGAGTTGTAAGAGAATTTCTAGGTCAAAATCACTGCTTCCATCCATATCAGAGTCAAAACTTATTGTGGGTCTCTTGGACTTTCACTATGTCATCTTCAACTATGAATACCTTAAGGTTTCATTGAACTAGTGTCCCATTTGTTTGTTAGGCAAGTACCTTGAGGTATTCGAGCCATTCCAATTCTAAATTTAATCTCATAATGCTCTACATTTAGAGACTAATCCTTTTGATCAAAGTTACATATTTTATAATGTTTCTTGTCAACTTCTTTTTATCTGTGATGGTGTCAAAAAGCTCTCAATCTAAGAGGGTTTGGGGTCCATACATATTTGCTCAATGGCAATCCTTAGAGTCACTCAAATCCTAAGCATCTGTGGCTTATTCTTTCATCAATGAGGCGGTAGAGAGACTATTATGGAAATTGAAAATGACTTGACGTAATAGGTGCATGCAAATGAGAGAAGGCCGATATAGACAAATGTAAAAAGAGGGTGTTCGAAATTGAGGCTATGTATAAAAATTGAAACGTGAATGGATTGGCTCATTCTTATGGTATGCAATCTTGTGAGCTCTCTTCTTACTTATTTCTTGAGAAAGAGAGAGTGAAGGATGGGTTAGAGAAGCACTTGCTTCATCTTCTCCTTCTCCTTCTCCTTCTCCTTCTCCTTCTCCTTCTCCTTCTCCTTCTCCTTCTCCTTCTCCTTCTCCTTCTCCTTCTTCGCCGAGGTTACATGGCGATTGGGGCAAGGAGGTGGAGCTCGCTTGAGGTGTGTTTCAAGGATTGTAGAGTCATGAACGAGCCTCTTTCACGGATAAACAACAACGAGAGGGTAAATGAGTAATTTCATTGTTACACTCATTGGAGAGCTACAATGGTTAGGTGAGAGGTGGCCATAGCCACATTGCTCGAAAGGCTTGAGACAATAAGCAATCCATGAGCTCGATGGTCTAGCTTGTGAGAGTGGCGACATTTTGGTTCCATTGGTAGGACCGATGGATTCAAGCAACTAGGTGCACACTCTCTAGGCTATGTGATGAAATAGAAGCTCGTACTCCAAAACACGACACGGATTTGCATAGGATGGGCAGATCGAGAGGCAATCAATTCACTCTTGAGTGTTGGTATTTTAGTTGTGGTTGTGCATTGTATCTTTTGTGAGAGGTGTAGGAATATAGAAGTAAACCTTGGAAATTTTTCAAAAGATATAAATTTCTTAACCCTTTGGTATTTGACAAAAAAGTTCAAGCAAGGGGTTCTATAAGGAGGGGGCTTGAAAGAGTTTGCAAGTTTCTCAAAAGTAGGGTACTTGCCTTTTTCTAAATCTAGCATTGGATTTTTGAGTTTGCTTTCTCTTGTGGGGTTGGGAGTTTGTGTTTTTGTCTTTCGTGTTTTCTTTTACCAAAAACTTGTGTAGTGTAAGACCTTATAAGAGCAAGGGAGGAGAAAAAGAAGAGATCACAATTGGAGACTTCCAACATTGAGGAGAGTGGAGCAAATAGATTGACACAAATTGACACTACCTTGTTTTCGATGAACACTCGGCTAGGACTCTCAAACTACACGCCATTGATTCTTGCTCTTTCTTTCATTGCTTGAGTGCAACTTTTTGGGAGGGATTCATGAACTAGTAATGCTTGGTGATTCTCTCTCTCTGTCTCTCTCTCTCTCCCCTTGCAAATTGATTTACTTTGCACCTCACAAGCCAATAGGCCTTTCTCACAAGAATTGGAATATTGAAAGCCCTTGCCTTTCAAAAGTCAACCGTCCAAATCATAAGGCCTTAGGGCCACCCACACTTGTGAGCCTATAGGCTCAAGTGAATTTGGATGAGGCATTAAGTGCCAATCCTATTGACAATTTGGAAGGTCATATAGGCTAGTAATCAACCGTTCGAGGCCACAACCCTCAAGAAGGCTAATGTGTAGCCATATTTGGCCCATTAAGGCCTCATTACCTACAATTTTCCATGTGCCTTTCTCTTCCAAATTTGTTAGATTGTCAATCACAAAGGCCATCAAGGCCATTGAATTTAGTAGTCCTCCCAATGCAATTGTCCGATTGGAAATTCTGATGTGAGATCTCCAACTACGAATTGAAACTCATATGATTAAACATTTTCCTTTTTGTTCGTTTAAATTTTCTTTTACTCCTCTGATTAAAATTTTCCTTCCTCATCAGATTAAACTTCTCTTACTCGTCCTTGTTGAAAATTCATCTGATTAAAACTTTTCTTATTCAATGATTTGGCTTTTCTTTCCCTTAACCATTAATTAGCCAAATAGGCCATTTTAAAGGCCATCAAGGCCATTAGAGTTGTGTGTATGTGTAGCCCCTAGAGGTGGGGAGGAGCCAAGGATCATGAAAGGCACATTTGCCTTAGAGTACTCAAGTCCATACATAGCAACCTTGATGATTGACACTCAAGTGACTTAAGTTCACATATCATATGGCTAATTGGTTGTGATCAAGTGGCGAAAGAATGGATCAAACAAGCACATACACATTGTGTTTGGAAAATTGCAAGGCACTAGTCTTGACCCTTGACAATTTGCATGTGTAACAATATGAATGAAAGTACCAGTAGGAAGGCTATGACTCATAGGCATCAAAACCCAAATATGCTTATAACTTGGACAAAGAGTGCCTCCATGATTTTGAATATAGGCCATAAAGCTTAATTTTGATTACGTGCCTAATTAAAATGGACTAAGATCCATTAGGGTGGCCATCAAACCTATAGCTTACAGAACTCGTTCACATGACTCTAGTTCACAAATTCAAAGACACACATGCACTCAACATCGAGAACCCAACCCTAGACCACACTTGACACAATCACATCATTAACATTTAATTGGGAGTTCAAGGTATGCCCATGCACATGACTAGCATCACAAGTATGCATATGCAAGTGTAGTGCACAATAGAATGCATGATAATCAAGATCACCAATTGCAGGTGAGGACATAATAAGAACATGGCCCAAATTGTGCACTAATTAACTTTTTGTGCATTTAGCACCTCATGCATACTGGAATCAACACTTGTGTTAGCATAACATAGTGGGTGCTCCTTAAGCACAAGGCAACACAACTTTAGGGCACTCACATAGGCACCAAAGAAAATACAAAACAAAACAAAAAACTAGGACATTTGAGCCTAGGGCACTTAACTCTCTAAGATTTGTAGCACACTATACACCAAGTACATTTAGCCACTAGTAGGTAATTTCTCAAAACATGTTTAGGCATTCAGATAGAAATACACATAATTATTTCTTTGAACTCCTCATGTTAACCCGACTAAGGGTTAAGTCACCAAGTGCATTAGGAGTACATGCAAGAGGTACATAATACTTAAATCACTCCTTGTAGCACACATGTACCTTGCTAGGAGTCCCTTTTGGCATAAATGCAACCTCTACGTCCTCATCCTTGTGCATGTATTGTTTTCCACAAACTTGCAACCAAGAAGTAGACATTGGCTTATGATCAAATCATGGATTGGGACCACACTACAAGTGAGGCAAGGGCTAGCAATTCCAACCACAACTAGGTGACTTGCGCCACACTCCTTACTCTTAGTTGAGTAGGTGTTGAGGCATGCAACCAAAAGAACTGAGTTGGAAATTAATAAGTGATCTAGATACCCACAACTTGAGGAAATTTGACAAACATGCCTAAGCATTGTTTTGTTGACCAGAAAGTCCCAATAACTCACAATCATTGCTCTATCGACATTCAAGGTAGCACATTCTTGAACACCTTCATCTCTAATCCCATCAAAGTCAATGTATCATTCACAATAGTGCCTATAGCACGAGAGTACATCAAGAAAAGTTGAGTGGAGATGTACACTTTGAGGGGCCAAGAACTACCATAAATAGTCCAACTAGTATGCTCAAGGTGACAACATGACAAGATAAAAATGGACTAGCACTCTTGTGATTATCTTGTTAACACACATCAATGTTTGTGAAATTTCCATAAACTCAACCTAGTATATTAGACATACAACATTGGATAAAAGAGTGATAGTCATCATGAGACCTAAGGAATACTTTGAGGAGAGGAGATAGCTACATTGAAACATAGCCAAAACCATGAGAGCAACACTTCAAAAATACACATGCAACCACCTTCCAACCTAGTAACAAAAGTGACTACATTAAGCAAGGATATCATGTACATGATTTGAGAGGACCCTACACATCACAAAAAGGGACATCCCAAGTTGGCTTGGAAAAGTCTTGAGAATATCTATGCTTTTATCCAACCTAAAACTTGTGAGAAACTTGAATTGAGAGTAGGGATGAGTCAGCTGAACCATATTTTTTGGGGCAAAACTAACGTTTAAGACAAAGATGGGCAAAATTTTTAAATAAACCAAGTTGACACGAAGTACTGGAGTGTGGTGTTATATGTTCTTGTGTTTTCACGATTCTTATTGAGCTTTAACATTGCTTGTGATCTATATAGAAATTAATCAAAAGGTTTTATTGTGCACTCCTTTCACAAAAATTTGCATTACATCTATTAACATTACTTGGAAAACATCAATAGCATGTTTGTGCACTATTCATTGTTAATCATATTGGGCAAGAAAGGGATTGTTTGTCATTAAAGAAAATGTGTATATATCAACTCATTCAAAGCAAGGGGAAAAGAATCAGCCAATCACTAGAAACCAAATGAGAAAATGAAACTCAAAAACCACATAAAATTAAACCACAACAATATTGACACAAAGGGGAAAGGACTACGAACCAAACCAATGGATTACACAAGTCAAGTGAACCCTAGTGGGACAAGTGTCTAGATGAGCTGTCTTCCACATGGGAATCCAGTAGTCTACAAAACATTTTAGCATAATCAAAACTTTAGTCACACAAGAATAAAAAGTGGCCATATTAGCATCATAATCAAACATTAAGGACCTAAGAATTGACCCTTGAGATATTCCAACCAAAATCCAACAACTCCTAGTACAATACCAGCAAAAAGCATGAGTAGAGAATGGAAGTAGATTAGCACCTAAAATCATAACCAAAATAGAGGAGGAAAGAAGACTGGGGAAGGACTTGCTGTAGTAGGTCATGATATTTACACAAGTGCAAACAATTGATAGGAAAATGAAGGAGGCAAAGCTTAACCAAATGCAACGTATCTTGGCTTTCGTAGGACACATCAGACTAGGAGTTAATGTTGCCATAGAAAGAGCACTTACTTCGACCAAATTCCTAAGTAAGTGATTGTTGGATAATTCAACCAAAAAACAGAATAATATTGATACTAAATGGAAAAATCAAGCATGCTCACTCACGTACTCTTCACCTGTGAAAATTGAGCCCTAACCAAGTATGGTGGTGATGAAAACATTACACTCCAAACCCACTCAATGGAGTCCTAAAGCTCTACTTAGAGCACAAGATACTACATTGGCAACAAGCATATTTGATTTCCAAAGCTTGTACATAAGGTTACCGTAACATTGCCACAACTAAAATCCTAGGATGCCTAGTCTCCACAACCAAGGAGACAAGCACCATGACTACATGCACCTAATGATGTACCTCGACAAGCCTACAAAGTGAAAGAACCATACATGTCACCACTCAATCCTACAAAATCCCAAAGCTCTAAGTACTACTAAACTACCCACAAAGAATCACAATTCAGTGAATGGACAAGCCCACACCTACTAGCCATACCTAACTGCAACTACAAGGAAATCCCAAGGACCATTGGAGTGTACCTCATTCTCATCCCCAAGTCAAAGACCAACCAGTAGAAGAAAGACCCCCATCTAAATCTAAGAATACCCTCAATTCAATGGCTACAACAAGCCTAGGTCAAGCTGTCACACTGCTTGATCAAATTAGCCACCAAAAGCCAAATCCTCCTCTTGACCTCTAACCTTCTTATGAGAGGTAGTGTCTCTTGGAACTAGTTGGTAGCATGGCCTCCTCAACGAGAATACTACAAATGATGTGAAGTCTCTACCATGATCGTGAGAGGAATATGAATTTGTCTTCATTAAGGATACCTCAACTTCCAAAGAGCTCATTGCAACTCAGGTTTCACGAGAGTAGGCCTTGAAAGGAAGATTAATGACCTCCTTCACACATAGTTGATGTATTGAGACCACACTCGATGAACTTGCCAACCTCAATCATCTAGCACAAAAACTGACTCCTCATTCTTGCAGCATTGTTTTACGTTATGAGTGCAATGGGAAAGAGTGGGATGTTAGATTATGACCAACGTGAAGCAACAGTGTGCCAATAAGATGTTAGAGTATGATCCTACTTATGTTGCCCACACATCATTTTGGATACTTGCTTTAACCCTTAAACATCCACTAGAAGGTAATGTGATGCTACATTCATATATGGATCGAGTCCTTAGTGAGCGGAAGAGCTTTATAATGCTAGTCGAATAGGTTTAGGGGACCTTCTTACTAATATTCTTACCTATATTTCCTATATTGGCATTCATCCACCATAGGATATGGACCATTACGTTGCCATGAAATATAATCCGAACTTCTATGATTGGTGGTTGAAAACATAGTTGAGGGTCTTCTTACATATATAATCCGATGGCCTAGCACCTTAAATGAAAATCCTGTTGAGAAAAGTGCAATCACATTCACCATAGCCTCTATGTAAGGAACAAACAAGGCAAAGAAACACATTGTAAATAAAGCCTTAGACTAGGTCATGTATGCATGGTTTATTAAAACCACAATTGATTAATACCATGGTCACTTTCCACCTTTCTCCACCTACCAATACCGCCTACTGTAAGCCTATAAAAGGCACTCATCCCCACACTCATTCCATCAGTCATTCTCATCAGTTGTACTTGCATTATTCTTGGATAATATCAGTTGTTCTTCTTTGTCAATGCTTAAGCCTCATTATGATTGTTTATTTGCTCATCAGTGATCCTCCTTAGCATGCATTCTCAATATTCTAACATGGTATCAAAGCGGGTTTCATGGTAATGAGTCATTAGGCCATTGATTGGTGGAGGGGAGCTTCGAGCTCTACCCCGAGACCTACGGACCACTTATTGCTCAAGTGTTTCGAACCGAGCGGCCATGGCTACCTCTCACATAGCTGACGCGCAATGCCTACCTTACGGTTGTAGTGAGCTTACCTTGATGCTCGATCGAGTACCCTCCTCTTTCTTGCACACCGGTAGCTCCACGATCCTTGAGGCAAGCTCAAGCAACCTCAATCCCTCTCCCATGAGCTTCATCCTCCATAGCCACATGCGAGACAAGAGAAGAGAAGAGAGGAGGAGAAGATGAAGAGAGAAGATGGAGAGCTTCTTCTCCAAGATCCCTCACTCTCACACAATCACTTCCTCACACTCTCTCAATCCCTCTCTCAAGCACAAGCAAGAAGGCAAGAAACAAGAGAAGAAGAAGAAGAAGCTTTGGCCACACACAAGAATGAGCTTCCCATTCACTTTTCAACTTTATATACATGCCCTATTTTTCATGGGCGGTCATCCCCCTTTTTTACATGGCCGGCCATTAGCCTAGGCCCACTTCTCATTTCCCACCGTTCTAGTCTATCCTATCCCCAACTAATGCATACAATTTGCAAAGGAGTGAGCCTAGCGCTCTCTTACAAGGTTTTGGAAGTGTTTTTGCACTTAATGGTACGCTTTTCATTCTTTTACTCTCCTTGGGCGACTCTAAGACTTCTTGAGGGTCGTGCCCGTGCTTTTAATTTTTTCCAGGATTTAGTTGCCAATTAAGGCGCCTTTTCCTTCTTTTCTTTTTTTCATTTCCCGCTCCTCTATGCTATGGTAAACATTACCCCCCTCCTAGCCAAGTGCCAGTCCCATGGCATGGTGGTGGGAGATAGTGGGATAGATGATGCTCTCGCGAGGTGGACCGGGTGAGTAGATGACGATGATGCTTGTGAATGAGAAGTGATGGGGTTTGATGATGATGACCAGGAGAGATTCCGGCGTGCTTTAGGCTCCATGAAGATCCTAGGTATCTTTCACACTATTGTGGCGCCCCGTTAGGTAGTAGGTTGTTCTTTGAGTATCTGAAAAGCTTGAAGCAATAAGAAATCCCTTAGGAGGATGGTATTGGAGGGATTTATTTTGGAAAAACCCCCCAAACGCTGTTTGCCTTGAAAATCTGTGGCTGTGGTTGGAGATCCTTGTCTTTGAGTAGAAGGTTTTTAGTTTTGAGTTGAAGGTCTTTAGGCCTGTGAAATCAATAAGCGATCCGTAGATCTTGAGGCGTTGGGCAGGGATCGTTGGACGATGAGGTTCCGAGATCTATGCCAATGGCAGATCCATCACTGGGGTTTTCTTCTGCTTGATTTGGTTCAGTCATGGCAGCCATCAGGAGACGGATGTTTGGCAACATAAAGTGTGTGGAGCCCTTTAGACCTTTGTGGTGAAGCTTCAAAGTTGTGGGAATGGAGTTATGTCCGACTGATGGAAAAATTCCTTGCCATTGGAGGATGTAGTGGACGATCTTCTTCAGCCGAACAGCCAGTTTTGGAAACAGGAACATAACCTACAAGAAAAGTTGTGCACTTCCTAGGGGGTGTGTCTGTCTCACTGTGTAGTGCATGGTGCCTGTGCCAGTGGAACTGGGAAATGGGTCTAACCTTGGGCAAGCCCTTAGTAATGTCCCACTCTTGAGGACCCAATTCGTGCATCGTTGGAGGTGCGGTGCAAAACTTAGGGTGACAGGTCTGAAAGTCGGGTCCTTGATGTGCCCTAAGTGTGCAGTGGGGGAGGGGCTAGAGAGGACTCTAGATGCAGTGAGTGTGGTGCACAATAATAGTGAAGGAAAACTGCAAGCACATGTGAAGTGTTCTCCCTGTCAACTTGTTTAGTAGTAAATTCATCTTTCAGCTTTGCTGTTTTTGCTCTTGTCTGGCCCTTTTTTTTTTTTGAGAACGGGAGAGAGTACATTTGGCAAGGTATATGGCACCTATTTAGTCACGGGCCGGTCGCAGGCATTGTGATAAGAATCTACAACTTTGTAGGTATTCTTTAATACTGGCTTTAGCTCTCAGAGGAGTGGTGGACAAGAAGGGGTGATTACACCTTGCAAAGCGGGTGTCACTCATATTTTCTAAGAGCTCTAGACAGAAGGCAGGGAGGAGGGTAGCCCGCATCATCAACCTAGTCATGGCTCTACTATCTATTCCTAGGTTAATATCAAAAAAGAGTGGGGGGAGATGGGCTTCCTCTGCTGCAGGTTTCTGGAGTAGCAGGAATTTGATAAGTCGGAGGTAATTACAAGTGGTCAAAAATGCTGGATCTGGGCAGGAAGAAAAGTCTACAAGAAAATGATTTATGGAGGGAAGTATATCTTCTACCCTAAACACTAAGCACTCCTCAAGGCTCCTAGCATTTACATTATATATTTTTGGGAAGTCATAATCCCCATGTAAATCTCTATCATAGTCCACTCCATGCCTACGGGGGTAGGGCATGTATATGGGATCGTTACGCTCTTCGGGGAGTGAGCTACAAAATGTGGTCCATGCATCAAAATTGGTGTCCCAAATCCTCCTTCTCCATTTCGAATGTGCCTCGTAGCCTTGGATGGTTTTGGGAACCAGATTGACCTTGTTTTCCCAGTACTCTTGTGGCTCTTGTCGCCACCTAGTCATTATCATGCTCCTTTCTTCCATCCATATGTTTGCAAGTTTGTTAGCCAGATCTTTGATCTTGGCTACGACTCCTAGAGGCAGGGCCCGGTCCAGAGAGCGTGGGAAAGCAAACAAAAGCTTGAACGGCCTCTTATGTAACTCTCGCTGACGCCAGATGACCAACTCCTGGGGCTAGTCTACAGGATGTGTATCATTCCTCAGTGGCATGGGCTCCTCAGGGAGTTGTCGTGGAAGTGTGCATGCTCGGCGTTGGGCCTCCTCAGCTAACTCTTGTCTCCTTCTCCTTGCTGCAACTATGTGCTCAGGTAGATGGGCATCGGCAGGTTCCTCCTGTGGGATATCGGGTTGAGGCGGACTTGGCATCCTTTATGGCTCTTCGTCAACATCTTGCTCGAAATCCTGACCCTCTTCGACATTTCGCTCAACCACAAGGGGAATGACTGGTGGTGGTGGTGGTGGCTGCTCCTACTCTTGAAAACCTAACTCCTTGAGCTCAGCAGTGGAAAGGCCCATATAGCGTAGGTAGTAGAATTGTTGCTCTTTAGTGATTCCTATACTTGTTGGAAGCTCCCGCTCTTGAAGACCGTATCTTAGAGCTCGGGTGGTTAGCTCCAGCTTTCTTTTCACCTTTTCCACTAGATCATCGCCCTTAGCTTGTGTCACGTGGAGCACTGTGTTGAGTAAGGCCTGCCGCTAGGTCTTAATGGTTATTTCTGCAGCCTCAACCCTAGCTTCTGCAAGCATTCTTTCGCATTCTGCCACCGCCAAGCGTTCGGTTAAGTCCCTTACCCTATCAAAATTTTTCCTTTCCCATTCCATGGCTCTCTCCTCCATCCTTTTCCTTTCCTCCTCCAGTTGGCTCACTAGGGTGGTTACTACCTGTTGCTGCTCATTTGATAAAAACCATAACTGGTTTCTTTCTCTTAATTTCTGAGCTAGCTGTTCTTCAGCAATCCCTCTGGCTTGATCGACAATGCTGAGCCTTTGGTGCACCTCAGCCAGGATTTCTAATTTTTCCTGCACCAGCTGCTCTTGGCTTTGGATTTCAGCGGAGGAATAGCCTTTTTTGATTGAAAGCCATGGCCATGAGGGCTTCTACGTCTTCCTGGGAGGTCTCCAACGCATCTTGTAATCTTTGCACTTCATCCTGTAGTCGTTTTGCTTCAGCCTGCTGAGACTCTTGGCCCTTCGCTCTTCAAGAATTCAATTTTGCTTATTAACCTGTTCTGTCCTTCTAGCTCCCGCCACGACTGGGGTTCTGTGGCATGTTCTTGTGGAACAGTGGCTTCGCCTTCTTGAACCCCCTGGTAGAGCATTTCCACTTTAGTGACCCTTTACTGTAGATCACTGTATTGCTACATCAGTAGCTTTAGGCTCTTTGTTCTACCACTAGGCTCTGCTCCTCGTCTTCCAGCGTTTGTCTAAGGCGGCTTTCATTGTCTTGGGCTTCCTTCGTTTTTTCTGCTAGTTGGTCCTGCAGGGCCTTTATTTCTCTCCGTCTGTTGGCAACCTACCTTGAGACTTCTAGCCTGAGGGCCGCTGATGTCTCGTTTTCTTTCTCTAGCTCCAACAAGGCCACTTTCTTCTCTTCTTTTGCCTTGTCCACTTGTGTCAGTAGCTCGACCACATATGCGTCATAGTTAGTGTCGGCAGGCATGGGAGTATGGGGCGTGGTGGTCGATGCCTCCAGCCTTTGTCATTTAGGGTCTTGCCATGACTCTGCATCTGCGGCAGTGGGCCTTTTCAATCTAGTTTTTGGCATGATTTTGGCCACTTTGCTCACTAGCATCTGCACCATGGTCATGAGCTGTGTCGTGTCGAGGGGAGGTGTGGGTTGTGCGGTGGTTATAATCGTGGTTTGAGCCGTTGTCGACACAAAGGAGGAAGGAAGTGGATGTAGGAGGGACTTTCCCTTGCCTACGACCACTAGAGCTGCTTCCACACTTGCACTGGCTTCGACTTTATGGCAGGGGCTCACGGGTTCGAGTTCTTCGCCCCCATGGGTCTCTACCACAGATCTTCATGTAGCTTCTACCAATTCAGCCAATTCCTTCAATCGCTGCTCTTCGGCTTCTTCTCCCATCCTTCTTTTCCTGTCCTCTTCTACCTTCTTCGACTCCTCTCTTATCCTTGCAAGCTCCTCCTCCTCTTTCATTCTCCTTTCTTCCTCAGCCCCTCGAGACTCTCTTTGAGCCCTTTTGATGTCAGCCCATTCTTCCTTACTTAATTTCTCTTTCTTCTCCTTCTGTCTCTTGTCACTTTTGTTTTGTTCTTCGAGTTTGCTCGTTCGTGTAGGCGGCACCTCCTGCTCTCCCTTGTCACTTATTGTTCTTTCGCTTGATTCCCCTCCTTCGTGGTGAGGTGGGCTTTGATGTGCAGCTTGCTCCTCCATGACACCCTCATCCTTTATTGCTTCGTCTATGATGGCTGTCAAGATTCCACTGTATCTTATTGTAGCTGCCTTTGACGCAGGTTTCTTCCTTGTGGAGTGCGCAGTTGAGGCAGGGATTCTCCTCCTACTGGTGCTTCTGCCGGAGTGAGGAGGGCAGCTGAACTTTGAATGGTTTTCTGTACAAACCCGTTCCAGTCTATCTCTTCAGGGACTCCTGCTGCGATGCTTTCCAACAGTGGGACCCCGGTCCTGTTAATCAATGCATTGTACCATTGGCCCGAGAAGAGGGTATGGATCATCTTCGCTTGTAATTTCACTGCTGGGTTCGGGATGTCAGCCCAACTGATTCCATCCATGATGTACACCGCTTCTTTCTTTACCCCCAGCATGGCGTAAACATCCCGTCTCAGCCGTCTCTCTTTCTTGGCCACGAGCCCCAGGGCCTTTTCTATGATTGTTGCATTGAGGGGCACTTCGATTCTTCTTTCCTGCTCCCCTGTCCTTACTGTGACAGTGCCACAGTTCCTGCCCTTGTCGAAGTTCCTCAAGAAATCTGCACACATGCTGTAATCCACGGCCTGCCCCACCTTTTCCACATACTTGTGGAGGTGGCATCTGTCCACCAAGTCTTTGATCGCAGGTTCCTCCAGGATGGCCTCATCTAGATTCAGTGTCTGCTTGAAAGTGAATTGACTGAATCCTCGTGTCTCGATGTTGATGCCGAATTTGGTCATCTCTTCTTCAGAGAATGAGAGTTTGCCCCCTTTGTCTTGTCCTGCCATGCTGGTGACTTGTCAATGCACCATGCCAACATTAATGCCTAACAACTGGCTTATTTCTAATCAAAACTCAGTTTGAGAGAAAAATGTATGTGCCCAAAATGGGTATACTTGCTTAGAGGCTTGAATTTTAGAAATCGGCCCACAGCAGCAATTGCTATTATTTTCCTTTGCAATATTCTTCCATATAACTTACTTAATTATAACAATTTGCTAGCTAGATAGCATAACTTTCATTTTTTCTATGCTCAAGCTCACATTGCTCCCCCCTCCGTCGTGGATCTTTCAAGGAATCCTTTCTAGGATTAGCACAGGGAGGACGAGGTAAACGTTGTTTCGCATGGGTTGACTTACCTGGCCAATAACCAATCATAGAAGCTTGGATTGTATTCGAGTTGGGCATGACAATCAAGAGTAGATGGTTGGATGGAGACTTGGGAAATGTAGGTCAAGACATAGTGGAAGAGATCTCCAATATTAAGGCGACTGGCAACATGTAATTCCTCTTCGGTGAGGAATTGGTCAATGTAGGGGTGGGCGAGCACATGGTTAATGTAGGGGTGGGCGTGGTTGTCCAAATGCTAATTGCGGGTGATGGCCAAGACCCTAAAAGAGACAGGTGCCACATAAGCGGGGTCATATTCAATGGTTTTAACTGCCCTGCGTTGCTTAGCATTGGTCATTATTCGGCAACCTTTTTTCTCCCATTGGAGCCTTAGCGTAAACCACTGCTGCAAGAATGTGGAAGGCGAGCTTGCCATCTGCGTGAGCTCTTGCAACTCCTGTTCAAGAGCAGAACGAGGAGGCTTACGATACGAAGTGATAAGTCTTCTGAGGGCAGCTTGTTCCTTTTTCAACTCCCTTCAAATTCTATGTGGATCATGAGGCCTTGTCCTTCTTGATTAATAAGGTAGATGTGAAGGGAAGAATGATGAGATGGCTCCTTATGTTCCAGGAGTTTTACTTTGAAGTGGTTACTAGGCCTAGTCACTCTCCCATGTCCTGGTTGATCATCTGTCATGAATCCCTCAGAGCAATAAAGAGGATCAAGATGACCCAAACCTCCCCTATGCTTCCCTCTTTCTAGTGGAAACTATAACCCCATGGTACACAAACATAGCAAACCTCTTGGCAACCCAATAATATGGGAGAAACAGAAGCTTCTGTTGAAATCATCCCCCTATATCTTTTTAGGTAGCGCTCTGTATAAGAAAGGCAAAGATAAAGTACTACGCGGATGTGTGGTAGGAGAAGAGATTGGGATAGTTCTAAAAGCATGCCATGACGAGTCCTATGGAGAATACTTTACAGGAGAAGCGATATCCAGAAAGGCCTTGCTCGCAAGATATTGGTAGTTGACCCTCCACAAGGATGCCTATGACTACTACAAACATTGTGATGCTTGTCAACAGCTGGGAAAACCTACCAAATCTAGCGCTATGCCACTACAATCCATCCCTCCCCTAAAGTTTTTCAAGAGATGGGGAATTCACTTCATAGAGCCAATTGACCTACCAACCAGAATGAAGTAAAATTGATATATTTTGGTTTGTGCACGGACTACGTGACAAAGTGGTGTGAAGCTAAAGCTCTAAAGTGAGATGATGGCAACAACGTGGCCCTGTTCTTGTAGGAGAACATCATCACCCATTTTGGTAGTCCCTTGAGCTAGTAAGTGATAGAGGTACTCACTTCCTCAACAAGATTATGGAAGAATTAATAAAGGTGTACAAGATCCGCCACCATCACAAGTCTACACCTTACTATCCCAAATCCAAAAGTCAAGCCAAAGTTACCAATCGTATCCTCTGCTTGATTCTGATGAGGACAATTGTTGCATATCATCGTAATTGGGATGATTCACTTACAAAGGCCCTCTGGGCATATAGAACCTCCTATAAGGCTGCTACAAGGGACAAACCCCTTTTCAGCTATAATGGTGTATGGTACTAGAGGCCATCTTCCCTATTGAACTAGAGTTTCCCTCTCTGCACATGGCTATCAAAGAACACCTAGGCAATGATGAGTCTCTTTTGTGCCATCTCTTACACTTGGAATGTTTGGGTGAAACACATAGGATGGCCCTACAGTGTATGGAAACCACATAGGCTCGATGAAATGCCTATTATAATAACTTCATCAAGCATAAGGAGTTTAAGAAAGGTGACTTAGTCCTTACTTATGATTCATGTTTTGGTAAGTTTCTAGGCAAGCTTCAATGGTGTTGGTGGATAGGCCCCTATAAGGTACTTGTTGTAAACCTTAACGGCTCTATTCAAGTGTAGGCTATTGATGCTTCTAATGATCCCTTCTTGATTAATGGCTATCACCTAAAGAAGTATTCTCCTCCCTTGGCATCCTAACAATCACCGCCGCCACTGATTGCCCCTTCATCCCTTATGTGTCAATTGACAAGGCTTTGTCTATTACTCCTGATAGACCTCCTTCTTATCTTGATGGGGTGGCCTCATTCTTCTAGCCCCTCACAACCACCTCCCACCCCTACCTTACTCCCTTCCCATCTGTTCTAGCAGAGATGGCGAGGATGGTTCCAATACATGGTGTTCCTCCCATTCTCCTCTTTGAAAAAAATAATAACAATAATAATATCAAAATTATTATGGGAGAAAAGGAAGAAATTCCACATCATAACAAGCCTCATTCTAAGAAAAGATGGCACACACCCTTGGATGGAAAGTTGGTTGTGGAAAAGGTAGCAATACCCCGTAGTCCAAGATAGTTGAATCACTAGCAAAACTCTTCTAGGATGCAATTCCGAAGCCGCCTTCCTTGGTGCACTGTATCCTACAACTTCCTCAATTCATCTAAATTCTACAATAGATGACATCTCTCACCTACAATCGAAGTTCTAGATCTGTTGGCTACCTCCCTAGGTACACCACTTCAACAACCGATACAATTTGACATTATCAACCAGACGAAGATGATCTCCATCGAAAATCCTTTGAGTGATGTGAGTTTTCATCCTAACCGGATGGGGATGTGAGTATGGACTACCCTCTGTATTTATCAAGAGAGTGTGAGACAAAGGATGGGGTGAGTGACTAGTCTTTGCCCTTTAAATCCAACAAAGAGAGAGAGAGAGAGAGAGAGAGAGAGAGAGAGAGAGAGAGAGAGAGAGAGAGAGAGAGAGAGAGAGGTGAGATGTATAAATGGAGCATTGCGCACATAGGATGGGCCTCTCAATGCACAAAGTAAAATTTATTCATGTGCACGGCACTATAAGGCTCCCTAGCCTTCCTTCTCATATTGTCATATGCCAACACAGGGTGGTAGGATGCACTGTTGCACCATCAATTGCACACAAGGCATACAACCTTTACACAAGTGATAGTGAGAATTACATCAATGGGGTTTTGGAATGGGTTGCCCTCTTGTATTTATCAACAGATCGTGAGATAGAAAGGGGGGCTAAGTGTGATTGTTGTTCTCTTCAATCAATTATTAAGAGGTGACGTTTGAGGGATGTTATGACAATTGGCGTCATGTATGCTTTTGTTTCCCTACATACACATGGGATGGGTCTCCACCATCATCAATACACACCTCACTCTATTTGGTGCACTGCACGATAATACTCCCTAGCCTTCTTCCTTCTTGCACCTTTGTGGGTTGGGATGCACCGATGCACCATCAACTATGCATGATGGCATGCTCCTTCTGAACCATCCCTCTTGTTCATTTCCAAACTGGCTGTGAGATATGGGTTTCAATTATTATCCATCGAGTGACATGTGTTATGGGGGGTGAGTGCCTGATCTACATCTTCACATGAGCGATTGTTGAGATGAGTGATGTATTCTTCATCATTGACACCTAAATCAGAGTTTCATCAATAAGGCTACTTCCTTGGGTGCTGCTGCATGGTCTGCCATGCTAGACGAATGTGATGTAGTGAACTATAATATCTTCTACTGACGACTACGATCCTTCACATATCAATACGATGGTTCATCTCAACCATCTGCAAATCGGGCCAAGTTTTTCTAACCCTACCCCTTTTGTTTACAAGTGTCAATTATATTTTAAGTGTAGGGACGTGTCCTTATGCATCTATTCTACATATCCTCACGGAAACGTCCCTATCTAATCATTCATGTATACCAATTCCTAATTTTTCCTTGATGGGGTCCCCACCCATCCGTCCTGCTTTCATCCCATCCCTAGCATCATTCCTTGTCTATTTGTATTTATCTTTTGTTTTGTCGCTTTTCCATGTGAACGCATCCTAGTTTTACCGAAATCCATATCCCACTTTATAGCCCCATTTTTACATTTGACCTCCCCATTTTTTCTTTTTCTGGTCCCATGTTTCGACTATTTATTTTTGAGTTATTAATTTTTGAATAATTTTATGCAATTAGGACATGTTTCCAAGCGAACACACCCTTTTTGTACCAGAACTACAATTTCATGTGATTTCCCTAATATTTTCCTTTTCTCGAACACTTTTCATTTGTACATCCCCTCTTTTCGATGCACGGATTGGCCATTATTTATTTTTACATGTTTACGGTTTTATTTTCTACGTAATTTTTCTATTTTTTCAATGTAAGCATGTTGTTTTCTTACTGATATGCAAATCTATGTAGATAACCTTGAGCTATTCATTGCCCTAGACATTTTTCCTTTTTCCACCCCCTCATTCTAACTATCTAATTTTTTATTATAAATTTTTTAATTATGTTTTCTTACATGTTTTTGCTCTTTTTCCGTGTGAATGTACATTTCTTCCCCCCCCCTCGAAATCGCATTCTAACTTAATAGCCCTATCACCCATCATTCCTCAAACATTTTTTCTTTTTGTTGGCCCTTGTTCTGACTTACGGATTGTTTAGAATTAGTTTTTGTTCGGATTTTTGGTTATGTTTTTATCATTTTTTCCATATGAACAGGCCTTATTCTCATTGGACATGCGTTTTGACGTGATATCCTATCTAAATTCTTATTATAGACAATTTTCCTTTTCTTCACATTTCGTTCGGACTGACGAATTTTAGGAAATTAATTTTTGCATGATTTTTCGTGGTCAATTTTTCATCTTTTTCCACGTGAACTCCCTATTTGCTGACAAATGCACCGGACCTATTGTTCTTGTCATTCCTTCTATCATCCTACCCATTTTTTCTTTCTATGACATCTTTGTCCGATGCTCAAATCTCTCCGAATTAATTTTTCCATTGCATTTTTGAAATTTTTCCCCCCGTGTGCCATGTAAATGGCCGGTTTTTACCTCGATACGCATGTTCAACTTTCGCCATGTGGCATTCAATCGCCTACATTCTCACCCACCCCCAGCCATTCTTGTCAATGTAACTTTTTTTTCCCTACCTGTGTTTATGTGCGAGACGAGGGGTACACTTTTATTTTTTTCAATTTAAAAAAATTACCAACCAATAACCATTTAAAAATTAAAAATTAAAAAGTCCCCCCCCCTTTTCCCAACCGTCTCCATGTCCCTCCCCTCCTCTCTCTCCCTCTCCCTCTCTTTCTCTCTCCCGCCTACATGTGTTCCTTCCCCCTTGTTCCTCTTCCCTCCCTCCTCTCCCATCCTCCTACCTCCTCCCCCTCCCCCTCCCCCTTCCCTCCTTTCTCCTCTCCCCTACTCCCTCCTCCTATCTCCTCCCCCCTTCTTCCTCCCACCATCTCCCCTCCTCCCTTCCCCTACCTCTTCCCTCTCTCCTTGCCCTTCTCCCTCTTCACTCCTGCCAAGGCCGCCTGCACCTCCCACTAGGACCCCTGTCGCCCCCTCGTCTCAACCCTACTGCCCCCCGCCGCCGCCTACTCTAACCCCAACCACCGCCCATCCGACCTACCCTCCCCTACCCCTACCTACCCCTCGTCCCTTCCTGCCCACACCCTACCACTCTATTCCCCCCTCCCAAACCTTAATTCCCCCCACCCTATTCCCCTCGCCCCCCAAACCTTAATCCCCCCAACCTTCATTATTTCCCCTCCCCATTATTTACCTTACCCTCTCCTATTAATTTTTACCCCACAAATGCCCCGCATGCCACAAATCTTGCGTCGTTGATCGTGCTTCAAGATTTTATACTCGTGTGACCGACCTTTTGAAAGCCCTTATCACGTGCAGGGTAGTCTTGCTCGTCATTTGTTGTTGTTCGCATACGGCAACGTGTGTTCATGAGTTCATGAAGGGTATTTCTTAATATCCTTTGAATATATGTTATATAGATGATTACTTATAGGTTGTCCTCAAGCTAGTGGCAAGGGGAGATCCTACTCTAGAGGTAGAGAAGATTCTAGTCTATAGAGAGATTATTCATGTCATTATTGTGGGTAGTTTGTCACTTTGAGAGGAGTACTTTCATCAGTAAAATGATATGTCTAGGGGTTGAGGAAGGACCTAGTTTGGGCACTATGTATGTGGATATAGTTGTGGTGGCTATGGATCTAGAGGTGGTTCATCACCTAAAGGTCATCTCTTTGCTATGGAGCATGTACTTGGTAGTACAACACATCCCCTTATAGAGATTGACCACTTCTTGGATTCAAGAGCAACATACCATATGACACACCATGCAAAATGGTTTGGTAGAAAGCAACAAATCAAACTAAAGATTATGTGGCTACATGAGATGATACATTGCATAAAATAACTCATATAGGTAGTATTTCTTTGGTGACTAGAGATGGGATAGAGAATAAGCTTAAGGGTGTTTTATATGTGCCTAATATCACAAAAAATTTGGCTTCAATTGGTCAAACGGTCAATCAGGCTTGCAAGTAAGGTTCAACAAGGATGGTCACTTCATTGAGGAGTTTACAAATGGAAAAGCTTATTGCTTGTGGTTTTTTTTAAAGGCCAATTATTTGGTTTGGATGTAGAAACTCCCATCATACAGAGTTCTATGTGTGTTGAGATTGGGCATGGAGGACAAGATAAAGATATCAAATTATGGCATACCAAAATTGGGCATGTAAGTTTGCAAAGGCTTAAACAGATGCAGTCTAGATAGGTTATTCATGGACTTATGTAGTTTGCTTATGTAAATTTTAATCATGTATATAAGGCTTGTTAGTTTGGCAAGCAGTGTAGACTTCCTTTTTTAAGGAGAGGGAGAGTGAGCACTTATCATTTAGAAATGGTACATTTGTACATTTGGGATCCCTATCATAATGTTTCTTTAAGTGGAAAATACATGTTGTATATCACTTTTATTAATGATTTTAGTAGGATGATATGGTGTACTTTTTGCAACATAAAAGTGCAACTTTTGAAAAGTTTTTGGAGTTTACAGCCATGTTAAAAAAGTAATTTGGGAGTTACATACAATGTTTAAGATCAAATAATGGAGGTGAATATGTTAAATGAGTTTTTTTACAACCCCTAATCTATGTGGAACACATACGGGAGTATAGCACACTGATGTAGGTAATGTAGAAAATGACTTTGCTACTTCAAGAAACAAGCATCCAATCTAGTTAAAAGATTTTTGAATTTCCATGCATAATCTTACACAAGCATTAATCCTATTGAGAAATAACAAATGATGTATGCTCCAGGAAGAGTTGTCTTGAATCCCATATGCACAATGAGGAGAGAGGAGAACCTGAAAAGCTATAAAGACATGTTATTGGTTCACTTTTTTTATATATGCTATTTTGTACTTTGTACTTCACTATGATTCTTTGTCATGTCCTACTCGGGATTGTGTTTATGAGTCCAAGTTGTCTATCTTGGAACCTTATTCAACCGAGTAACAGATACCTACATTGTCATGGTTCTAGTCAATACATTCAAACCTCCATAGCTATAGCCATGCTCAAGATCCATGATTTCTTTCATGGTATCAGAGCTGTAGCAGGCATGGTCTAGCTCTTCTCACTACTCCATGAGCTCCTCGCAATCTTTAGTCAATCTAGCTTAAGCATTTGATCTCATCTCTTAAGTTACACTTCTTCTTCTTGTTGCCTACCATAGCCAAGCTTCACCTATCTGCCTTGGAGCTCCTAGATCTCTCTCCACACACCATATTTCTGTGTGATTTCTTCTAGGAAAAAAATCCTTTGGTTAGGATGCACCTACCAAGCATGATAAAGCCCAAATTGTTCATTGCAATAACAGGCATTGCTAATATTCGTCATCAATTGTGGATCTGCGCTTGACAGTGGTCGGTACCATCGAATCATCTAGCACGCAAAGAAAAATACTTTGCCATCATAGGGCTTTCTTAGCCTATCATATGAGCTACCTTCTCACCAATTTCTGGCACAAATGGACCAAGGATCATGCATATATGAGCTAGACATCAGACGGGTGCAGAACCCTAACAAAGAACAGCCATAGTTTGACTCAAACTAAGCTTTCTCTCTCACCTCATTTACTCTTCTGTTGAAATCTATGTCATTCAAACTTGTATGTTCTCCAGCAAGGGCAATTTTCAAGAAGATTTGGAAGAATCAAATCAACAATCAAGCTTATCATAACTAGTATCTATTGATACTCAAATGGTGCTTCTTGGCACTTAAAGTTCTTTCTTTGGGCTACTCAAGAGTAACTCATCTTTAGTAGGCTGCTTCAAAGCTTACTCTCAGTTTGTAATGATTTGAAATTTTTATTGATCCAATTCCTTGTAAGTCGCAACCTCACTGTAAAAGGACAGACACTACCCGAGTGTTCTCGTGGTAAGACCTCCTTCTAAGATGGCTAAACTAGAGCAGATAGAAAAGTTTAATGGTGAAGGCTTCCACATCTAGAAAGAGAAAACCATGTACCATCTCATGAGGAAAGACCTCTGGGATCTCTTTGAGGAAGATGATGTAGATGACAATGCTAAAGAGGAAGATGCTACAAAATATCAGTCTAAAACAAAGACATGGAAGAAGATGAACAACAAAGCTCTAGGTATTATTGCCTGGGGTCTATCTGATGATGTACTACATCATATTTTCGGCATCAAGGATGCAAAGAAGGCATGGGAAGAGCTTGACAAGATCTTTGGTACACAAGCAAAGAACTTGAAGGTAAAATTACTTATGCAATTTTATAAATTGAATGTAAAAGACAGTTCATCTATGACTGTACACATCAATAAGTTCAAGAGCCTTAAAACTCAGCTAGCAACTCTTAAAAAGAACATTGATGAAGATGAGGCAATAGCAGTGCTACTTTCCAGTGTTAATCATGAACTGTATGAGAACCTGGTTTCAATACTAAGTAATGTTCCCAGTCGCTCACTCAAAGACATTGAGCACTCACTGCTTGATGGAGAAAGAAAATTTAAAAGTAAAGATGTAAAAGAGACCAGTTCAAGGGAAAATCTCTTATACACGAGAGGAGCTACTAGACCCAAGGGAAGAGGTCAAGGATTCAACACTGACAACAAAATTCAGATGACATGTTATTATTGTGGTAAGATTGGCCATATTGCCAGTGAATTTTTTCACAAGAAAAGAGCACACCATATGCAGAATGACCACCACCAAAGTCAATTCATGAATGAAGAAGAAGAAGAAGATACTTCCGCTACCATCAACAACTCTGAAAGATTGTTCTAAGGAATTTGTTCCCATAGTGGATCTCTATGTTTCCCTTAGTGGATTTGCTTTGTAAAACCCTTGCCAAAGATGTAAAGTCTCAAGCATTAACTTGACTAGGTTGCCTATGAGCTAGTCTCCTATGTCATGTTATCATGTTCGGGGGGGAGGGGGGGGGCAAAAGCAAACAAGTGTAAGGATTCATGATTTGAGGGGGGGTGTTGAGAAATAACAAACTATGTATGCTCCATGAAGATATGTCCTGAATCCCATATGCACAATGAGGAGAGAGGAGAACCTGAAAAGCTATAAAGACATGTACTTGGTTCACTTTTTTTATATATGCTATTTTGTAATTTGTACTTCACTATGAGTCTCTGTCATGCCCTACTTGGGATTGTGTTTATGAGTCCAAGTTTTCTATCTTGGAACCTAATTCAGCCAAGTAACAATTACCTACATTTCCATGGTTCTAGTCAATACATTCAAACTGATGTGGCAAAATGAGCAGCATCATAAGTACTATCCTAATCCATAGCCTTCTTCTTTCAGGTTGTAGCAAATTGCTACAATTTAATTTGATTCTTGTACATTATATTAAAAACCACCTCCAATCCATCGTGTCTCAAACTAAGCAACATGACAATTTGGGTCTTATTTCTTCTTACTTGAGAATTTAGAAGCTTTGAGCTTAGGATTGATAGGTTGATTGGGATTCATTGTATTCTACTTTTTTGACTTTGTCAATGCAAATAAAGAGTTGAAATTCAAGGACCTCCTTGCAACAACTATTGCACTCCAAAGCAGCACTACCCTCCCAAGTACTAAGTGTTGTAATCTTTCAACTAACTACTTAGGATAAGTAGCTTGATCTTGCAGGAGTATTGCTTTCTCTTCCTTTGAAAGAGCTAGAATACTTGCAAGAGTTGGAGGACTTGGAGGAGATTTTATAGATGTAGTAGGGGAATTATACACCATAGCAGTACCTATAGAGGTACCCACATCTTCATAGTGCTCCTTATAACTTGTGATCTATTCTTCATGTAGTGTGATAAATCCTCTTGATTCTCCTCTATCATCCTTAACTTCTCATTTTGTTGTTGCCTTGCCCATTCTTCTATGAGTTCTCTAGATTTTCTCATTGTTAGGATGACATTTGACTAGTATGGGTAATTCTCTAACATATACATAGAGATGCAAGATAAGGTCTTTGAATTTCATCACCTAATTTACGCAATATGTTATTGCTTCAGATTTTCCAAATTTAAAATTTTTTCATCAAAACACAAGTGTCTTTACTTGGATTTTGAAACCATAGGTTTAGGAAAGCAATGGCAAGGTATACACACAGAAAACCCTTTGAGCTCCACACATGAAATTCAATTTTCTTGCATTTAAAAAATCCATTTTTAACAGAGCTTCCAGCAAAAATTTAGGAAAGCAATGGCAAGATTTCCAAAGTGTTATAGTCCATAATCTATGCAGAACACATAATCAAACTGCAAAACCTCATACAAGAATATAACACATTGTTGTAGGCATTGCAAAAAATGACTTTGTTGCTTCAAGAAACTCAAAGATAACATCATAGAAACTTGAGGAAACACCATAGAGCACTTATGACAGCATTATGAAGATAAAAGATAGAGAATACTACTATAGTAAACATAGAAATGAATAGAAACATGGTTCAAATTGATTAGGACATATTTGCATTTTCAACATCATGTACCAAGTCGGGGATAACAAATAAGATATGAATCACACCATTTTAGGCCACAGCTAAAGCATCATATATAACTATAACTTCATGAGGTATTTAAATTCTGCACATCTATGAAAATACTAAGTACTAATGTAATGGACCATGTCAAGGATAAATATCATCTGTCAAGTCATGGCTAACACCTAGCATAGCCCTATGGATGGCTAGAACAGCCATGACTCAAACCCTTGCATGTCATGATGTCAAATACCTTATCAAAAGTAGAAATACCTAATGAGATAAGTTATGCATTACCCAAATACTTTCGCCTTGTAGTAAGCCACACAAAGAAACCATGATTAGAGCCTCTCTAGTAGGATAGTCATAACTTCTAATGCAGTTGCATAATTCACTTAGAAGATAGTCACAAAACATAGGCATATAGATCATAAGTATGATGGAAAATAGAAAGACTAACATTGATACCACAGAACCTCATGAGTTATAAGGCTCATGAGCATCATGAGAATCAATGATGGACATCACATGAGACTGCTCTAGAGTGTGTTACTCATGTGAAGAAAATGGGACTACATCCATCTCATGCATCAAGATCAGATGACTAAAGTTTAGCTTTGTCCTGTTACTTTCTACCTTGTAACCAATATCATATTCACCCTACAATCCATCAAGATTGTCTTTTAAATTATCCTTGTCATGCATCAAAGCCTCTGAATTTTTGGATACAAAAGCCTACTGCAAAACTCCATAAGGTCGAGATATCACTTGAGACATTGTCCTTGCAATAGCAATCCATTGATCATACATAGCTTTTATCATTATCCAAGGCTTCTTCTGTCTCCATTGAAGCAATATCCTACTCTTTCAAGTGTCCTCAATAGGTTCTTAACTTTCCTTAAGGAAATCAATGCTTAATTCATTTAATTTGCTATTTTATTGTATCAGGTTGTTATTTTCTTATAGTAGTGTACCTATTGCCTACAATGGTGAACCTTCTACCTGTAACAATAGACCTTCTACTTGTAGTGGTAAACTTTCTACCTTTAGCAGTAGACCTTCTGCATGCAATAAAAACTTATTTTTTACAATGGTGTTGGTGCAAACACATTATATTTTGACATAATCTTTTCAACATTGGTGTGGAAATCGGATGCCATATGCGTACATAGCGAGCGTCGGAAGGTCCTCAAGAACAAAGAACTCTACTTTAAGCTCAAAATCCAAGAGAATAGACTTGCATGACATGAAGCAAAAACACCAATTGGGTACAATCTCCCCCATGCCTTGTGTGAGCGCTCCACAAAGCATGTATTTAATATTTTATTCATCTCCAAGCTCAAAAATAGCCCAATTTTACAATTAGCATGCTTTAGCTTTTGTGTTTGCTTTTGTACAAACAAACAATAAAGTAGTTGGGCAGCCCAAGAGTCTCGAGCAGTGCCCAAATACAATTTCCAATAATGACTATTTAAATCGTGCGCCCATGCACATGCAAAATAATAAATATATGTCAATCGCTTCAATAAATAAGCGCGTCAAAATAAATATTAGCGTCATGCCTGAGACGTGCGCCCATCAAAAATGATAATTTTTTCTAAATAACTTGAATGCACACTATCACCCAGTGCTTCCCAATGCCACCACCGCCTGCTCTACACATCAACTAAAGCATTCACAATTTGTTAGAAAATAATAAAATTAAACCGACAAAAGTGAATACCTAGCAATCTTCAACTACAAAATAAACAAATAGGTTAGAACTCTGTCCTAACCTTAATTTAATACGAGTGCGCACTCAAAACTCATAACCGTCCATTAATTTAATATGTATTTTGCAAAATTACCCACTTACACATTAAATTAACGTGACGCCCGAAAAGGATAGGCATCCCCGTCAACTTTTTACACAAAGAATCCACCTTGTCTACAAGCCCCGACAAATAAATGTAATTTTACGGGATCCACCACAAAACCTCACGGAATCCACCGTGGAATATGCCTCCTAGCATCATACCCCCACCTCAAAAACCTGTACAATGGTTGGATTAGCTTGTAAGAATAGTTCTTCATCATGATCTTCTATTTTAGGTACAATATTTATAGTTTGAGAAACCAATGGATGGTATTTAGGTTTCAATACAACCTGATTAGCTATTGATAGATTTACTTTATTGCCACCATGAGGAATGATAACAGTGTCTACACCCCTATCTTGCTTTAATTTAGACAATCTAAACCAAGGCCTTCCCAAAAGCATGTGATATGAATCTCCAAGACCTTCATTGGAAGAACCACAAAGCTTACCTTAAAATTTAGACCCACAACTCAAATAAGTTGATGTTTCGGGATCTTGAAAGGCTAAAGCCTCTGCTAGTCTACCATTTTTGCTTGAAATGATGCTAGTACAAGACCCTATAATTTATGAGCAAGATAAAACTCTTTAAGAATAATGTTTACTCGTGAGTCTCCATCTAGTAAAACATCATCAAATTGAATGCCCAAGTATTCCACTCGAATGGTTGGCACTTTGTAATCCACCAGTTATGATTGTGTGGGGATAATTGCTTGACAATCTGAAATATCTTTTTGATCTTCCACATACTTCTTCTAGACTTTTCCTTGATTCAACATAATCTTTGCTAAGAGTTTCTCCTTGAATCTTGGAATCAAATCAAGAATATGTTCCAAAGTTAATTGTAAGGCAGCTAATGCTGCAAATAACTCATGTGAACCTTGAGATTGCTCATAAAAGTTCAAATTTTGTTGCTAGCCAATTAATTGCTACCCTACCTATTGCAAGACATGTTGATTTTTTGCATTTTGTCATTGACTCCCCTACACTTCCTAGTGGGTTTATAGAAGTGAACTGTTTTAACATTGCTTTCTTCTACAACTTCTTTTGAACTTCTTTAGAGGCTACTTCCCTATTCTTCTCCTACTTATCACAATTTATCTTATGCTTAGCTTTGGCCCGGTTATGGCCAAAACTTCCATGTCTTCTAGACAATCCTTTATAATGATATAATTGGAGCAATCACACAACCAACATGCTGCCCCAACTAGTATTGGTCTTTACTTAAGTCCCCATCCACTGGCACCTCTTTCTCCAGCATTTTCTTAGTGTTTTTCTTTAGTTTTTGGTAGACCACTTACCTCTATATGATCTCTACATGAATCTCCACTAAGACAACTGTTATGGGTGCCAATGGTTGCTAACCATGGATGTTTCTACTGGTTGCATTTCTTGTTGGTTCTTAGGCCGCATCCCTTTCTCAATCATGTGGCATACCCATAGTTTATATTTTGGTCCTAACATGTTTTCTCGCTTGATGTGGTAGTAGCAAGGCCCTCGTTGTGGCTAAAGATTATTCCATTGTCTTGGCTGGCCATTATCTCACTACTTTTTGGCGGTTGACCCTTCTTGCCAAAACCACAATCTATTTAAAAGATTTTTGAATCTTTGTGTATAATATTTCATAAGTATTGATCCTTGCTTAATCTGTATTTGCCTCTTTAAAACATCTGTAATAGTCTTTTGTTTCTTGAATCTACTAAGTAAAGAATTTTTAAGTGCATTATACGTGGTAAAATGAGCACCATCATAGGTATTATATCAATCCATAGTCTTCTTATTGAAGGTTGAAAATTTTTGTTGCAACTTAACATGATCCTCATACATGGTATTAAAACCACTTGCATTCCACCATATCTCGAATTGAGAAACATGACAATTCAGGTCTTGTTTTTTCTTGCCCAAGATTTTAGAAGCTCTAACCTTAGGATTGATACATTGATTGGGATTCATTGTATTCTATTTTTTAGACTTTGTCAATGGAGAGAAAGCATAGAAATTAGTTTATGGCATGATTTGTATGAAAAAGCCTTTTTATTGATGCCTGCTTATTTGGTCACAAACAAAAAAATATTGTTGAATTTAGGAATTGATCCTTCTTTTAAGAGAGAACCTATATTTGAGGAAAATGGTTTATGGATAGATATCTTACCAAAAAAGATTGTAGACTCAAAAGACAATGAAATTGATAAGCCAATCAATGGAGCTGACAATTCAATTCTTGAATTCCCATTGTCTAATCTATTAGAGCCTTATTACAATCTGACAAAGAGGTAAAGGGTTGAAATTCAAGGACCTCCTTAAACTATTGTTGCACTCCATAGTAGCACTGCCCTCCTAAGTAGTAAGTACTATAATCTTTTAGTCCCCCTACTTAGGAGGAGTAGCTTGATCTTGCAAAAGGAGTATTGCTTTCTCTTCCTTTGAAAGGCCTTCAATACTCGCAAGAGTTGGAGGACTTGGAGGAGATTCTGTAAATGTAGCAAGGAATGATACACTGTAGTGGTACCTATAAAGGTACCCACATCTTCATAGTGCTCCTTGTAATTTGTAATCTATTCTTCATTTAATGTACTAAATCCTCCACCTTCTCTTCTATCATCCTTCACTTCTTCCTACTGTTGTTGCATTTCCCATACTTCTTTGAGTTCTCTAGATTTTCTCCTTATTAGGATGACATTTGAGTGGGTATTGTGAAAGATGTGTGGGATCTAGGACATGGCAATGTAGCTATGGTGGATGGAAGAAGAAGAATGAACTCATGATGACACAGACACTGGACTTGACTGTTACACAAGTGAATTAGGTTCCAAGATTGAAGCTTGGACTCATAAACACAATCTTGTGTATTAGACTGACAAGTACAAGACTGACACTAACTGATAAAGAAAAGCATCGTCATGTATTCATTCATGTGAAAAATGGTAGTCGAGTACAATGCTTTATAGTTGTTGGATGGATACAATTTTCTCTCTCTATGCATATAGGATTCTTATAGCCTGCATGTCTTCAACACAAACTGCCTCATATAAAGAGGCTACATTAGGTGTGATTGCAAATATCTCAACACCCCTCCTCAATCACAACCAAAAAGTACAAAGTGTGTAGAGACTTTAGTGAAAGCAACACCTGTAAAGTGTGGGCACACCATAAACATGGCAAAACACTAGAGGCTATTGCAGAAAAGGCTAAGTGTGGGTACCACAAAACATGATGGACATCCATAGGCTAGGGCCTTACAAAGGCTGTAGTACAAAGCTACATGAGGAGTTTACAACTGGTAGGCCCTTGTAGTTTTTAGCATTACTTTTGACACAAATCTTTATTTCATTGTAGGTCTTCTTGTCGAAGTAGTCCAGCTTGCTCTTTTTTATCTTATACTTGTTCTTCACTTTGCTTGCCGCTTCAGAGTCTTCATGATTTTTCTGCTTCTTCTTTTTATTCTTTTTCTCTTTGATCTTTCCTTCATGGTCATCAATTTCATGGACTTTGCTTGCATTAGTCATCTGGTTCTTTTCTTTATGGTCCCCCTCAAGCAAAGGTACAATCTTTGAGGCAGCAGAAATGTCTTCAAAATTTTTCACTTTCATGTCTTCAAGGTCTTCAAATGGATACACTGATGGCATTTGGATATAGGTAGCTCCATGTCTTCCTATAGGTAGAGTAACATCTTCTATGTACTATAAATGGGTACATGTTACTCTTCATGAGAAGCATTGAAACTGAACTTCAAATCCTTGACTTTTTGACCAACAAAAATAGTTGAAAACTAATGTGTCAAAGGACACAAGAAGGTAGTGTGAAAACACACTATGCTTAGTGCTAACAAAGCACTATCTTGATGGTTATGCTTCTTGTGTGCCGGCTTGCAAATGCCTTCTAATCTTCCTTATTAAATGCTCAAATCTTTGTTGGAGCTTTAGTGAATTGATGGATCTTGAAGGTCAAAACCTTGCTTGAAAAAAAAAAGGCAAAATATGAGCTAGATGTAACTTGGTTATGGCTTCCACCAAATTAGGGTTTCACAATCAACTGTGTTTTTTATGATTTCAGCTTGTATAGTTAATAATTCCATGCATAGATCAGTGAGGAGGAAGCTTAGACCATGGTCTTAAAAAGCCCTATGCTCAAGGGTCTCGATTTGATACGTACAGCTCGCAGTAATGGTATGATCAGCCACCGCAAGCGCTTTTTGACAGCGATGGAAATTTTTCAAAATGTTGGGCTTATTCTACATGGATCACGTTGATTTTTGTGCCACGCTAAAGCGCCTCGAGAGAACAACTTTGTACAAGACAGCGTGAAGGGTTATGCACTCTATTGCAAGATCTAGCTCCTCAAAGTTGGCAGGGTCTAGTTATGGCAGACACACACAGGGCAAAAGTTGTAAGAATTGACAATGCTGAGCTGTGTGATGAGCAGTGTCCTACTGTAACATAACAGAGAGAGGCACCTTGAGTCATAAAAGATATGCCTAGAAGAAGATATCAAAAAATATTGACTGTGGAGAGAGATACAAAAGCTCCAAGTTGCTTGGCTATGGCTACCAGGTAGGTAAAGTGAGGAGAAGAAGTGGGAGATAAATTCCTGAGCTGGGGATTGAGCTCAAGCCAAGCTACATGACAATGAAAGAGAGATGAAGAAGCAGTGAGGAAACTAGGCCATGCCCGACTGGGCTATGATACCATGTGAAAGATGTGCAGGATCTAGGACATGGCAATGTAGCTATGGTGGATGGAAGAAGAAGAATGAACTCATGATGACAAAGACACTAGACTTGACTGTTACACAAGTGAATCAGGTTCCAAGATTGGAGCTTGGACTCATAAACACAATCTTGTGTATTAGACTGACAAGTACAAGACTGACACTAACTGATAAAGAAAAGCATCATCATGTATTCATTCATGTGAAAAATGGTAGTCAAGTACAATGCTTTATAGTTGTTGGATGGGTACAGTTTTCCCTCTCTGTGCATATGGGATTCTTGTAGCCTACATGTCTTCAGCCCAAATTGCCTCATACAAAGAGGCTACATTAGGTGTGATTGCAAATATCTCAACAGGTATGGGTAATTCTCTGGCATATACACAAAGATACAAGATCGTGTCTTTGAACGACATCCTCCTACTTCAAGAAATATGTTATTTCTTTAGATTTTCCAAGAAATTAAATAATTTTCTATCAAAGTATACGTATTTTTACTTGGGTTTTAAAACTAGAGGTCTAGGAAAGCAATGGTGAGTATACACATAGAAAACCCTTTGAGCTGCACACATGAAATTGAGTTTTCTTCCATAAAACAAATTCATTTTTAACAAAGCTTGAAACCAAATATTCAAGAAAGCAATATCATGATTGTCAAAGTGTTACAGTCCCTAATCTATGTAGAACACATAATAGGACTGCAATATCTTGTTAGAATATAACACATTGTTGTAGGTAGTGCAAAAAATAACTTCCTTGCTTCAAGAAATAATCAGGAAACTCCAAGATACCATCATAGAACCTTGAGGAAATACAAGAGAGCACTTATCATCACATTATGAAGATAAAAGATAGAGAATATTGTTGTAGTAAACACAAAAATGAACACAAGCATGGTGCAAACTTATCAGAATAGACTTGCATTTTCAAGATCCCCTCATACATCACATCATGGACAACAAATAAGATATGAATCACACCCTTTCATGCCACACTTGAAGCAACATACATAACTATAACTTCATGAGGCATTTAAAGCCTATTTACATATGAAAATACTAAAGTCTAAGGTAGTGAACCATGCTAAGGGTAAATATCATGTGTCAATCCATGGCTAATAGAGTTCCCTTAGGACTTGAGAGGCCATGGGATTAAAAGACAGGTTACTTGCAAGTATACACCATAGCACAATGGTGTTGTAGAAAGGAAGAACAAGTTCATTGAAAAAGTTGCAAGGGCTATGATAAATTGTATGCACATGCCTTTAACTTATTAGGTTGAGGTAGTACATATTGCAATCCATATTATGAAGAGGACACCTACAACTTTGACTCATCACATGTCTGTGTGTGAGAAAATGTATGGAAGGACACCTACAATTGCATATCTTAGGGTGTTTGGTTGTGTGTGTTATGTTCATGTCCTTGATGATTTGAGAAAAAAAAATGGAACCAAAGGCTATCAAATGCATGTTTCTTGGCTATCCAAATGAGATGAAGGATTACAAGTGTTGTGATCCTATCACTAAAAAGATCTATATAAGCAAATATATAAGATTCAATGAATATGAGTCCTGATATAGACTGAAAGCTATAGTTGAGATGGATTATTTTGAGATTAGTGATGATGATGGTTATGGGAAGAAAAATATAGCAAATAATGGGCAAAGAAATTAGAATATTGTGGATATGTATGGCCCTCAAGACAGTGAAGAAATCATTGCCAATTATAGTTCATGGAGTGATAGGTTGAGGAGTGCATAAAATAATGAAGAAATATTTCATAAGGAATAAAGCCTATGGCTGAATTTTCTAAGGATGAGTCTATGGACTCATGAGTTTGGGATACCACATGTTAAGACACTAGGCATAAAGAGTGCAGGAAAGTGTATTCCACTATATGCAAGAACGGTTGAGACACCATCTAATGTACCTCAATTGAGGAGATCAAATAGAGTGAGGTATCCAATTGATAGGTTGAAATATAATGGCTTTATGAAGATGCATTATGCACATATGGTATCTTATGTTCAACATGGTAGAGTCTACTTTCTTTGAAGAGGTGATTGGAAGGAAATATTGGAAGGAGTCTATGGATGAAGAAATGGACGCCTTAACAAAGAACAACACTTGGGATCTAGTTGAGTTGCCATATGGCTAGAAGGAAATTTGTTGCAAGTGGGTGTATAAGGTCAAGTGTAAATCAGATGACTCATTGGAAAGATACAAAGCAAGGTTGGTGGCAAAGAGTTATGCATAAACATATGGATTGGACTATGAGGAGATATTTAATCCAATGGCAAATATGACTATAGTGAGATCAATGATTTCCTTAGCTTTGATCTATGGTTAAAAATTATATCAAATGGATGTGAAGAATGCCTCATTATGTGCACCCTAAGTATCCTCATTATGCATTCAAGTTGAAGAAGGCATTGTATGGATTGAAGCAAGCACCTAGAGCTTGGTGTGAGAGGAACAACAAGTTCTTATTGTTGAGATAGTCTAGCTCATCTACCCACCTACCACTATCCGACATGACAGCTATGTGTGCAACTATCTAGTATATGTGTGTGTCTTTAATAAGTCAATACTTGACTTTAGACACTGGTTAGTTTCTTTGGCCACTTAGAACTAGTCCATATATTGAGTTAGTCATTTTTTGTGTGTGTGATAAATAATAAAGTGAAGAAGAAGAGAGTATAATACGCTCTCTCTCTCTCTCTCTCTCTCTCTCTCTCTCTCTCTCTCTCTCTCTCTCTCTCTCTCTCTCTCTCTCTCTCTCTCTCTCTCTCTCTCTCTCTCTCTCTCTCTCTCTCTCTCTCTCTCTCTCTCTCTCTCTCTCTCTCTCTCTCTCTCTCTCTCTCTCTACACTTATAAGGATGGGATTTCAACAAAGTATGGCTAATTATTCACTTTATCTTAGACATATAGAGGATGGAATGATGGTTGTGGTCACCTATGTTAATGATCTTATCATTATAGGTACTCTAGAGAGATAAATTGTTGAAGTAAAGCATGGGCTCCACAATGAGTTTGATATCAAGGACCTTGGTTTATTGAGGTACTTTTTGGGCATTGAAGTAATTGACAATCCACATGAATTTTGGTTAGTACAAAAAGACAATACTCATTGGAGATGTTAGAGAGGTATGGAATGGTAGCATGTAAGTGAATGGGTACACCATTGGATCAAAACATAAAGATGGTGAATGAACAATATGTTGAGGATGTTACTATGTTCAAGAAGATGGTTGGTAGTTTGATATGCCTAACCATAACAAGACCAAACATGTGTTATTAGTGGGACTAATAAGCATGTTCATGAAAAAGCCATGCAAGTTACATTTGGATGTAGTGAGGAGAGTCTTGAAATATGTGAAGAAGATAGTTAGCTTTGGCTTGTTCTATGAGAAAGGGCTCAAGCCTACATTCTTTAGATATACAGATGCATGCTATGTAGAAAAAATCATAGATAGGAGATCCACTAGTGGTTATGCTTTTTCATTTGGTTCAGCTATGGGGGTTGAAGCAGTAAGAAGCAACCCACTGTTACTTTATCTACTACAGAAGTAGAGTACAAAGGTATAACCTTAGTAACATGTGAGCAAACATGGTTGAAATTACTATTATGTGATATGGAGATTGAGATAGATGGTGGAGTTATCATGTATTGTGATAACATTAATAGCATTATGTTTGCAAAGAACACAATCTACCATGTAGGGACAATGCATATTGAAGTGTACTACCATTTCATTTGAGAGAAGGTTATGGATGTCAAAGATGTCTTTACCAAAGCATTAGGTAAACCCAATGCAAATAGGCCACAATAAATCTACAAGACTATCGAAGCTACCATCATTGTAATCCTTTTATCACAAAATTATAATTCCATTTGGAACTCTACTCAAAGATATAAAAAATACACCGTGTAGTGGATAGAATTTGAGCAAGGAGTAGAGAATACACAACAAATATGAGAAGAATAGAAATTTATTAATTTCAAATGAACTAGTATAAAGATGGATTTGTCCACCCATGTGCTTCCACTATGAAGCTTAGATGGCAGTTCAAATAAATGATAGGTAAAGAGCTTGAGGCTAGCTAGAAGAACTCATTCTAAGTGAAAGATAGATTGACGATGGTTTTGGAGGGGTCTTCCTTTTATATCTCAGGGAGATAGTGTAGTTGGCATGTCTGACCATGTTATAAAAATTTCCTAATTGGCCTAAAATATTCCACAAAATATTCCCTTTATCATCGGGCTAGGGGCATTGTCCTTAGACCTTATTATTAGGGGGGCCACTAGCTCCCCAGTAGCCAAGGGCTACTTCTGTGGCTCCCAAGAGCCCAAAATAGGGGTCCCTAATAACTCCCACACCTTCCTTGCAACTTGATGCATTGTGCCTTGAGTTGCTACCAACATAACTACTCTATGTAACCCAAAGGCTAGATCCACAAAGGTCACCTTTTTGCCATCTAGTCACATAGACCTCATTTGACATACAAGTCAGGACCCAACCAATATCTGTACTAACACATGGCTTCTCCTCATTATGGGGCCCTTACAATTTAGAGCACCATGGATCATTGGTGGCACCTATGAGGGTGGGGCATTGAGCATATCTAACAAAAGGTAGCCCATCGATTTGGAAAGGATTAAAATATTGGGTAGAAGGAACAAACCCTGCCACATCTCACTACATTTCACAACTTGGCTTTAGTGTACCTACAACCCTAAGTGCATTAAGTATTAGCAAGTTCTAGGAAGGAGACGATTAACACAATGTTCTTCCTATGGGGACCCCTAGAGATACTATTTGGCATGAGAAATTATTAACACTAGAGCTAATGTGAGCATAGCTGATCAAAGCATACTCTAAGCTTGGAAAAATCCACTAATTGAACTAGTGTATTTTAATCATACCATCGTCACTAATCAATTTAAGGTTAGGCCAATGGGAGTCTTAAGAGATTAGATGGTCAAGATCACTAGGATATAGTTCAAGGTTACCTTTATTCTCATGAAATGAGTTGATTATGACCTATTGCTTGACTAACCATGGACATGCAATGCACATCTCATCAAGAACTAGGGAAATGGTCTAAGATTTCTAGAACATAGGAAGGAGGTAGTTCACATTGAGATAGAGTCTTAGAAATACTCACCTATTAACTTAGACACGATCTCTACACTCTTATATGGAGATTCAAACTATCATCGCTCTTGCAAGTTAGACCATTCAAGCTTACAATTTTCTTATTACTTCAAGTGTTTCAAGCAATGTGGCTATAGCCACCTCTCACCTAACCATTGCAACTCTCCCAAGAAGTGTAGTAAACTCATTGATTTACCTTCTTGTTATAGTCTATCTATGAAGGGCTCATCAATGGCTCTATAATATTTGCAATGCACCTCAAGCAAGCCTCATCTCCTTGTCTCGATCTCAGTGAAAGCTCCATGAAGAAGAAGAAGTTCTTCTTTGATCTCTCTCTCTCTCTCTCTCTCTCTCTCTCTCTCTCTCTCTCTCTCTCTCTCTCTCTCTCTCTCTCTCTCTCTCTCTCTCTCTCTCTCTCTCTCTCTCTCTCTCTCTCTCTCTCTCTCTCTCTCTCTCTCTCTCTCTCTCTCTCTCTCTCTCTCTCTCTCTCATGCAAGAAGCAAGAAGAGAGCTCACAAGATTACACATCACAAGAATAAGCTTATCCATTCACTTTCCAATTTTAATACATGGCCTCAATTTTTGGAAACCCTCTTTTCACATTTGTCTACATTGGCCTTCTCTTATTTGCATGCACTTGTTGCATTTTTTCTCATATTTATCGACTAGTTTGGTTGAGATTACTTGTTACAAGTGAGACTCGAACTCCTGTACAAAAATAATTCCAATTAATTTTTGGTTCAAAAATTGAGCATGCTATGCTATTTTTCTATTTTGCTATTCTTAAGCCTCTATAAATTTCAATTTTTCTTTTGCCTTCTCCTACACACTCATTGATTGCACCCTCATAGAAAGGGTTAACATTGCCCCTCTTCCAAAGTTGTTCTAGTCCAATGGCACTTTGTGGTCTAATAAGTGTGTGAGAGGCTATGTAAAGGGTCCTAAAGGTCAAAGTGTCTATCTCTTTGTGAGAGACTTGGAAAAGTAGATGGTAGAAAACATAGAATGAAAAGAATGAAGAAGAAGAGTATGAAGAAAGCTTGAGCCTCCATATCCGTGTATCAACCACCTTCCCTTCTGCATCCCCATTGAATCTCTCATCTATTCTCATTTGGTATCAGAGCATAAGCATATGAGAAAAAGATTGGAGCAAGGAGCTCGCCAAATCAAGGTCTACATCGGCTTGAAGGATTGTTGTCCACCATTAAAATCAAGTACAAATCCCTATCTAAATCACCCACAACAGGTTTATGGATTGGATGAGCTACTAAAGTTCAGATTTGGGGGCAAGTGAAGCCCATATTGGATGCATTTGGTAAGCCAAAAGAGGCTGGAAATGATGTATGATAGAAAGACATTGGGTGTGTTTGGATTCAAATCAGTTCATGAATGGATGTCTGGAAGCTAGGGGGCTGCTTAAGCACATTCCCAGCTTAAGCAAGGGGCTTGCTTAAGGCCACAAGCATAGGGGCAGCTTGTCAAAAGCATAGGGCCTACTTATTATCAGGAAGCAAGGGTTTATGTCTGTGACAAAGAAGAGAAAGAGAAAACCATTTGCTCATTTGAGAGAGCTTGAAGCTCCATGACTTTTTTTTTTAGGACGTGAGGGTGTGTTTGATCAAGGCGACTGCTTTGGAGGACATGCCGTGGAGTGATTTGGAAAAACGTCACCATTTTTGGCTACCTACATAAAACGTTGTTTTTCTTCTTCATAAGGCTAATAACCTTATCACTAAGGCTTAAAATCTCCCCTGCTAAGCTGTGTTCATATTGGACATTGAGAAACTAGTTATCTTGAAAATCTGCCTTCACACTGGAGAGTCCATGAACTAGTTATTCTCTAAACTAGTCCACTGTTAGAGATTTCACACTGCTATAGAGTTGAACTAGTTGTTTTTTGGAGGCCTAGAATGCTGGTTTTATGCCATTTTTGGGTGTCATTTTGGAGGCCAAAAAATTGCATAAAAATTCAACAAAAATTTATGTAGCTTTAGCTTGATTGGGACTTCATTCCTAGCACAAAAAATTGCAGATAAACAAGGAAATTGGTCGATTTTAAGCCGGTATTTTAATGCTTTTTGGGTCATATGAGCACTGTTTTGGATGTTTCTTGTTGGAAAATCATTGTCTGATGTATAGGCATTGTGTATGAATGTATATGATAGCATTTGAGCTTATGTGTAGTAGCCATTCTCTTGGAAGGGAATTTACATGAGTTTTTTGGGCTATTTATGGTGCATTTTTTGTCTCAATTGACCATTTGAGGTAATGGATTGGTTCATTTACTGAATGCTTGATTGGGACAGCAGATATTGCTAGTTTTTCTAAAATTGTAGCCATCAAAATGTCCGACATAGCTCAAATTTCCCAGATTGTTGGAGATAAATTGACCAAGGACAACTATAGTGTCTGGTCATACACAGGTTGGAGAACTTTCTAATGGGGAGAGGTCTTTGGGACCTCATTATTTTATAGGTGATGATGCATGTCTAGAGCTTCTTGAGGAGCCCACAGAAGAGGAAAAGAAGGCATACAAGGATTGGACTAGAAAGAATAGGAAGGTTTTGCATTGGATCTCTATATGTATATCAAAGACTTTGATTCCTCATACCAAGAAGGCAAATACTTGTAAAGAGGCATGGGAGATCATTGAGAAAATGTATGGGACATGTATGGAGGCAAGGAAGATACAACTTAAGCAAAGATTGCATGGAGCATGGAGAGAAAACCGCACAATCAGTGACTATGTTGCAAAAATCAAACAGGTTGCAAAAGATCTTACATTTACAAATGCACCAATGGATGATGATGACTTGGTTTCAGTCACACTTAATGGACTTGGCCCAACATATAAATCTTTGGATACCTCTATTTCAGTTAGAGGAGGCTCTATGCCAGGCTTTGGAGAATTGATTGCCTTGCTACTCATAGAAGAAATAAAGTTGTGTTTGAATGCATCTAGTAGTAGCAAGAATGCCAATGGAGATAGTGTCTTTTATCATCGGAGAGGGTGTGTTAGCCCATCTAGAGCTAGAGGCTCATCTTATGGCCATGGTGGTGATAGCTTTGCACATGGTCGAGGTACCTTTGGTCATGGTGATTTCATGCCTAGAGGCAGGGGGAGAGCTTACTCTAGAGGTAGAGGACAGTCTACTCCTCCACATAGAGATGGTGCATGTAATTATTGTGAGCAATATGGACATTTTGAAAGAGAATGTTATCACAAGCAAAATGCTATGTTTAGGGGTCGAGAAAGGACTCAATATAACCATTATGCACGTGGTTATGGAGGTGCAAGTTATGGATCTAGAGGTGGCTCTGCTAGAGGCCATTTATTTGCCATGGAACATGTACTAGGGAGCATGACATGCTCTCCCAATAAAGATGATTGGTTTTTGGACTCAGGGGCTACAAATCACATGAGTCGTCATGGAGTGGTTTGACACAAAGTAGCAAATGAAAAATGCAGAATATGTGGCTACTGGGGATGACACTTTGCATAAATTTACTCATATTTTTAGTGTGCCACTTGTCACTAGAGATGGAGTTGAAAATAAGCTTGGGGATGTACCTTATGTACCTACAATCACTAAGAACTTAGCATCAGTTGGTCAAATGGTAGACCAAGGAATGCAGGTGAGACTCAATAGATATGAATGTTTAATTGAGAAATTTCGAAATGGAAGGCCTGGAAAATTGATTGCAAAAGGGAATAAGAAAGGCAGGTTATCTGCCTTGGATGTAGGAACTCCAATCATTCAAATTTCTATGTATGTTGAAAGTGTGCACAGAAGGTAAGGATGTTGAATTATGGCATAGGAGAATTGGACATGTAAGCCTACAAAGACTAAAACAAATGCAAACTAAATAGGTGGTTTGCCCCATTTTGGTGATGTTAATTATGATCATGTATGTGAGGCTTGTCAATTTGGCAAGCAAGCTAGATTATCATTTCCAAAAGAGGAGGAGAATTAGTCATTATCCTTTGGAAATGGTGCATTCTGATATTTGGGGTCCTTGTCAGAATGTTTCATTGAGTGGGAGATGCAGGTTCTATATCACCTTTATTGATTACTTTAGCAAAATGACTTGGGTGTATTTCATGCAGCATAAAAGTGAAGCCTCTCAAAGATTTTTGGAGTTTAAAGCTACACTTGAAAATTAGTTTGGTTGTTACATAAAATGCTTGAGGTCTGATAATGGAGGAGAGTACATGTCATATGAATTTTTAGATTTATTGAGAGATCATGGAATGAAAAGACAAATGGCATGTAGGTACACACCTCAACAAAATGGTGTGGCAGAAAGGAAGAATCATATCACTATAGAGATTGCTAGAGCAATGATGAACCAAATGAATATGCCATCGACATATTGGGCAGAGGCAATGCATAGCATGAATAGGACACCTACAACATTGACTCATCATGTATCACCATATGAAAAGATGCATGGCAAGACATCCACTATTGCTTACTTCAAGGTTTTTGGATGTGTTTGTTATGTTCATGTTCCTAATGATTTGAGGAAGAAGATGGAATCGAAGGCTATAACGTGCATCTTTCTTGGATACCCTGATTAGAAGAAGGGTTACAAATGTTATGATCCAGTGACTAAGGAAGTTTACATTAGCAGGGATGTCAGATTCAGTGAGTATGAATCGTGGTACAAGCCCAAGATTGCAGTGGACTTGGATTCCTATGAGAATAGTGATGATGATGCTCATGGGATGAAAATTTCAGCAAATGGTAAGCTTGGAAATTAGCACTTAGAAGATATGTCTGAACCTTAGGACAATGCAAAAAGTAGTGTGATGGGACCTAAAATGAGCCAGCACTGGCTATGGTACTGGCTTGACCTCATGCGCACAATGGACAACCCCACCACAAGGCCTTGCGGGCCAAGAGTGTATGTAATACACCGATGTACACTCGATAGACTTAATTATGCATTTGTAGCTGATATATAGTCCAATGTTTACCTTCCCTTCTCCTCAAAGGGAGATCCCATAACATATAGGCATAATGCCTTGTAACACAAACATCAGGAAGCTTCCCTCGGCTAATTGTCGCGGCTCCACTGCAACTCTCCTACACCTCGAGGATTGGCCCCAAGATGCGTCGCACCAACATATAAAACATAACGCACAAACTCCACTCTCTTCTTGTTTTGAACGATCCAAGAATATATAGATCCTCACCAAACAGTCCCAAGAAAAGTGTACAACTGCCCTACAGCAAAGGCTCCTTTCCACTCAATGTGTAAGTCATATCCTAGGAAGACAATTGCTATGCAACCCAGAAATGATACCATGTCATGTGTCATGCATAGTGCATATGATCCTAGTGCACAAACAATATTTATCCAATCAGAATTTTGTGATGTGGGAAAAACAACCCTTTCATGATTTTCACTAAACGTATGCTTCGATGTATGGAGACTAGCACCGATTTCTCGTGCTACTAGCCCCTTAAACTGAATTATCGCAATCTAAATGGAATGCACAATCAAATATTTCAAAGATTCACACCCTCTTAGCCCTCTTAATCTCTTAACCACGCCCTTTACCTCTAACATTTAGGTTATGCTGTATTGCATAGGTATAGGGTTTTATTTTTTTATGTATTTTTCACATAAAACGAAAAAAAACATGAACTATCATGCGTTAAAAAATCTAAAATGAATCCAAACTTCATGTCTCGGCTTTGTTATACAACCACAACCACGAATCATAATTTTCTAGATTTTTATAATACAAAAATCCTATTTTTCTTCATTTTTAGCTATTTTTCTCTATTTATTTGTGCATAAAAATAGAATTTTTTTTATTTTTGATAAGATATTGATTATGAAAATTGAGAGATATTTTGTCTCAGAATTTCATCCCATGCACATCTATTTTTCCCACCCAAAACCAATAAAACCTTCATTTTTACACTAAAAATATGCTTTTCGAGCTATAATTTAATTATTGAAATTATTTATTATTATGGATCTGCATTTCTTTTATGCACAACCCTCAATCATAATGCAAACAAGCTCCAAACAAATTTTTGTTCCATATGAATTCCATTTCAACCATCAAGCATCAACAAAAAGTGAATTTCCTTTGTAAAAATACCATATACCGCTTATTTGCGTGTTACACATTTTTTTATTATTTTTTCAGGTTGCCAACAGACCGACCAGCACCAAATCTTCAATGTTGAACATCTCCCCCAACCTCCTCTTGATCTTGGAGCAATCCGGTTCATGCCGGGCAAGCATCCTTCAACCGATCTTCATTCTTCTTCATGTGCATGAACTGCCCCTTAAGGGGAGAGAGAGGGAGGAGAGAGAAACACTAAAAATGAGATTTTTAAATCCTCCATTAAAACGGGCAAGCCTACAGCCATCTTGCCTCTCCCTGCCCTAATCGAGAATCTCTCTCTCTCTCCCCTTAAGGGGCAATTCATGCACATGAAGAAGAATGAAGACTAATTGAAGGATGCTTATTCGGCATGAACCGGATTACTCCAAGATCAAGACGATGCTGAGGGCAACCTGAAAAAATAATCAAAAAACCCACAACATGCAAATCAGCGGTATGCATCATTTTTACAAAGAAATTTTGTTTTTTGTTGATGTTTGATGGTTGAAATGGAATTCATATGGAACAGAAATTTATTTGGAGCTTGTTTGCATTATGATTGAGGGTTGTGCATAAAAGAAACGTAGATCTATAATAATAATTAGTCGTAATAATTAAATTATAGTTTGAAAAGTACATTTTTAGTGTAAAAATGAAGGTTTTATTAGTTTCGGGTGTGGAAAATAGATACGCATGGGATAAAATTATGAGACAAAACTTCTTTCAGTTGTCATAATCAATCCCTAATCACAAATCAAAAGATAATCTATTTTTATGCACAAATAAATAGAAAAAAATAGCTTAAATTGAGAAAAATAAGATTTTCGCATTATAAAAATTTAGAAAATTATTATTCGTAGTTGTGGCTATATAACAAAGCTGAGGCATGAAATTTGGATTTAGTTCAGCTTTGTTTATGCATTATAGTTCATGTTTTTTTCGTTTTATGCGAAAAATACATACAAAAATAAAACCCTACACCTATGCAACACAGCATAACCTGAACGTTAGAGGTAAAGGGTGTGGTTAAGAGATTAAGAGGGCTAAGAGGGTGTGAATCTTTGAAATATTTGATTGTGCATTCCATTTAGAATTGCGATAATTCAGTTTAAGGGGCTAGTAGCACAAGAAATCGGTGCTAGTCTCCATACATCGAAGCATACATTTAGTGAAAATCATGAAAAGGCTGTTTTTCCCACAGCACGAAATGTTGATTGGATAAATATTGTTTGTGCACTAGGATCATATGCACTATGCATGATGCATGACATGGTATCAGTCCTGGATTGTAAAGCAATTGTCTTCCTAGGATATGACTTATATGTTGAGTGAAAAGGAGCCTTTGCTGTAGGGCAGTTATACACTTTCCTTGGGATTGTTTGGTGAGGATCTATATATACCTAGATCGTACAAAACAATGAAAGAGTGGAGTTTGTGCATTATGTTTTATATGTTAGAGCGACACATCTTGGGGCCAATCCTCGAGGTGTAGGAGAGTCACAATGGAGCCGCGGCAATCAGCTGAGGGGAGCTTCCTGATGTTTGTGTTACAAGGCACTATGCCTATATGTTATGGGATCTCCCTCTGAGGAGATGGTTTTATTTTTGTATGTATTTTTCGCATAAAATGGAAAAAACATGAATCATAACGCATAAAGAAAGCCTAATTGAAGCCAAAACTTCATGCCTCAACTTTGTTATATAGCCACAACCATGAATCATAATTTTCTAGGTTTTATAACGTGAAAATCTTATTTTTCTCCAATTTTTAACTATTTTTCTTTATTTATTTGTGCATAAAAATAGGTTATTTTCTGATTTATGATTAGTGACTGATTATGACAACTGAAATATATTTTGTCTCGGAATTTTATTCCATGCGCATCTCATTTCCCCGCCCGAAACCTATAAAACTTTCATTTTTACACTAAAAATGCGCTTTTCAAGTCATAATTTAATTATTACAACTATTTATCATTACGGGTCTACATTTCTTTATGCACAGCCCTTAATCATAATGCAAAAAAGCTCCAAAAAAATTTTGGTTCCATATGAATTCCATTTCAACAATCAAACGTAAGAAAGAAGCAAATTTCCTTTGTAAAAATGAGGCATACCGCTTATTTGCATGTTGTGGGCTTTTTGATTATTTTTTCGGGTTGCCAACGGACTGATCAGCAACAAATCTTCAATGCTGAACATCTCCCCTCAGTCTCCTCTTGATCTTGGAGCAATCTGGGCAAGCATCCTTCAACCGGTCTTCATTCTTCTTCATGTGCATGAATTGCCCCTTAAGGGAAGAGAAAGGGAGGAGAGAGAAATACTAAAAAATGAGATTTTTAAATCCTCCATTAAAATGGGAATGCTTGCAGCCATCTTGTTCCTCTCCCTACCCTGATCAAGAATCTCCCTCTCTCTCTCTCCTTAAGGGGTAGTTCATGCACATGAAGAAGAATAAAGACTGGTTGAAGGATGCTTGCCCGGCATGAACCGGATTGCTCCAAGATCAAGAGGAGGCTGAGGGTAGATGTTCAGCATTGAAGATTTTTTTCTGGTTGGTCCGCTGGCAACCCGAAAAAATAATCAAGAAACCCGCAATACACAAATAAGCAGTATGCCTCATTTTTACAAAGGAATTTTTCTTCTCTTTTATGTTTGATAGTTGAAATGGAATTCATATGGAACAAAAAAAATTTTGGAGCTTGTTTGCATTATGATTGAGGGTTGTGCATAAAGAAATGCAGATCCGTAATGATAAATAGTCGTAATATTTAAATTATGGCTCGAAAAGTGTCGTTTTAGTGTAAAAATGAAGGTTTTATTGGTTTCGAGTGGGAAAAAGAGATGCACATGGGATAAAATTCTAAGAAAAAACATCTTTCAGCTGTTATAATCAATCCCTAATCATAAATCAAAAAATAACCTATTTTTATGCACAAATAAATAGAGAAAAATAGTTTAAAATGAAAAAAATAGGATTTTTACGTTATAAAAATCTAGAAAATTATGATTCATGGTTATGGCTGTATAACAAAGCTGAGGCATGAATTTTGGCTTCAGTTTGGCTTTTTTTATGCATTATAGTTCATGTTTTTTTCATTTTATGTGAAAAATACATACAAAAATAAAACCCTTCACCTATGCAGCACAGCATAACCTAAATGTTAGAGGGAAAGGGTGTGGTTAAGAGATTAAGAGGGCTAAGAGGGTATTTAAGGGGCTAGTAGCACGAGAGATTGGTGCTAGTCTCCATACATCGAAGCATATATTTAGTGAAGATCATGAAAGTGATGTTTTTTCCACATCACAAAATGTTGATTTGTTAAATATTGTTTGTGCATGAGGATCATATGCACTATGCATGACGCATGACATGGTATCAGTCTTGGATTGCATAGAAATTGTCTTCCTAGGATATGACTTATATGTTGAGTGGAAAGGAGCCTTTGTTATAGGGCACTTGTACACTTTTCTTAGGATTGTTTGGTGAGGATCTATATATCCCTGGATCGTACAAAACAAGAAGAGAGTGGAGTTTGTGCATTATGTTTTATATGTTGGAGCGATGCATCTTGGGGCCAATCCCCGAGGTGTAGGAGAGTCATAGTGGAGCCGTAGCAATCAACCGAGGGGAGCTTCCTGATGTTTGTGTGGTGAGGCACTATGCCTACATGTTATGGGATCTCCCTCTAAGGAGAAGGGAAGGTAACCGTTGGACTACATATCAACTAAAAATGCATAATTAAGTCTATCCAGTGTACATCGGTGTATTACAAATGCTCTTGGCCCGCTAGGCTGTGTGGTGGGGTTGTCCGTTGTGTGCATGAGGTTCGGCTAGTGCCATAGCCAGTGTCGGCCCATTTTAGGTCCCAACACAATGGCAGCTATAGTCCATGGAGTGGCAGGTTGAGGAGTTCACAAAAGAGTGTGGAATTTGCAAAAGGCAAGAGGCCTATGGCTGAAAGTTTAGAGGATGAATCTATCGATGATGAGTATGGCGTTCCTCATGTAAAAACACTGGCTACTAGAAGTGCATGAAAATATGTGCCACCACATGCAAGAGCATTTGAGACACCAAGTAGTACAACTTAGTTGAGGAGATTAGAAAGGGTTAGATATCCTGTTGATAGATTGACATATAATGGGTTAATGAATATGCATTATACTTATATGGTTTCTTATGTATAGCATGTGGAACCTACTTGCTTTGAGGAAGCAATGGAAAGCAAAGAATGGAGACAAGCTATGGATGAGAAGATGCATGCATTGAAGAAAAACAAAACATGAGATTTAGTGTAGTTACCTCATGGAAAGAAATCAATTGGTTGCAAATGGGTGTACAAAGTCAAGTGCAAATTGGATGGTTCTCTAGAAAGGTATAAAGCAAGGTTGGTTACAAAGGGTTATGCACAAACATATGGATTAGATTATAAGGAGACATTTAGTCCAGTGGCAAATATGACTACATTGAGGCTTTGGCTTCTATATATGGCTAGAAATTGTATCAAATGGATGTGAAAAATGCATTCTCGAATGGGAATTTAGAAGAGTAATTGTACATGGATCAGCCTGAAGGGTATGTGAATCCTAAATACCCGCATTACGTATACAAGTTGAACAAGGCATTGCGTGGACTGAAGCAAGCACTAAGAGCTTGGTGTGAGAGGATTGGCAGATTCTTGTGCAGCATGGGATTTCAGTAGAGTATGGTTGATTGCTCACTCTATGTAAGATACACAGAGGATAGCATGGTTGTGGTGGTCATCTATTTTGATGATCTCATTATTACATGTACACTTGAGAGGGAGATTGCTGAAGTTAAGCATGGTCTTCATAAATAATTTGACATAAAGGAACTTGGTTTGTTGAGATACTTTTTTGGCATTGAGGTCATTGATACACCTCATGGCATTTGGTTGGTACAAAGACAGTATTCTTTGGAAATGTTGGAGAAGTATAGCATGATAGGATGTAAGCCAATGGATACTCCCTTGGATCAAAACATCAAAATGATTGATGATGGGCAATATGTGGAAGATGTGACTATATTTAGAAAGATGGTTGGTAGTCTTATCTACTTAACCATTACAAGGCCAGATTTAAGTAATGGGGTGGTTTGATTAGCCAATTTATGCAAAGACCATGTAAATCACATTTGGATGTAGTGAGGAGAGTTTTAAGGTATATGAAGAAGACAATTGGATTTGGCTTATTCTATGAGAAGGGAATAAATCCTACCTTGTTTGAGAATACTAATGTAGACTAGTAAAATAATCTTATGGATAGGAGATCCACCAATGGTTATGTATTTTCATTTGGATCAGTCATGGTAAGTTGGAGCAGCAAAAAGAAACCTACAGTTTTTTAATCAAGTACAGAAGCTGAGTACCGAGGTATTGCATTGGTAGCATGTGAACAGACATGGCTGACATTGGTTTTATGTGACATGGGGATTAAAATTGATGGTGGAGTCATCATATATTGTGACAACATTAGCAGCATCATGTTAGTAAAGAACCTAGTCTACCATGCTAGGACAAAACACATAGAAGTGCACTATCACTTCATCAGAGAGAAGGTCATTGATGGAGAGGTTGACTTGGTCCATGTCAAAACAAATGACCAAGGTACTGATATCTTTACCAAAGCATTAGGTAAAGATAAGTTTGAGTATTTTAGGAGTGCACTTGGAGTATTACCTTTGCAAGCTCATTCTGAGCTTGAGGGGGAGTGTTGAGAAATAAGGCATAGCCTAAGCCTTATCCTATGGTTGTATTAAGTAAGTGTGTGAGAGGCTATGTAAAGGGTCCTAAATGTCAAAGTGTTTATCTCCTTTGTGAGATACTTAGAAAAGTAGATGGTAGAAAAGATAGAATGAGAAGAATGAAAAAGAAGAAGAGTATGGAGAAAGCTTGAGCCTCCATATCCGTGTCTCAATCACCTTCCGTTGTGCATCCCCATCAAATCTCTCATCTATTCTCAATAGTATCTATGTGTAGTCGATGTCAGTTTGAGGTGTATAGGGTAACCATTAGTATCCTTGTGCTTTGGGCTAGTGTTGGTAAGAATGGAATTAGCTTTGGGTTAGTCTTCAAGGATAGGCTCACTATTGAGGTAGAACAGGGAAGGGTCAAGATGATGTGGTCCATTGATGTTGCTAGTTTTGTCAAGGTACTCTTCAAGTTGGGTCCTCACAATAGAAGGGTGTGTGCACTACCTAAGGGGATGTCTACCTCACTCTTTTGTGAATTTTGTACTTGTACTGGTGCAACTAGGAGATGAGTGGAATCCCAAGTGGGATTGGAGTGTTGTCTCACACTTAAGAACCCGATTGGTACAAGAGGAGGTGCGATGCAAAACCCACAGTGATAGGCCTATCAATGTTTTAGTGATGTACTATCCTTGAGGTGCCCTACATTTATGAAGTGGGGAAATCCTAGGGATTAAGGCCCCCTAGGCTTTGTGATAGTGTGTGGTTCTTAGTATTTTTCTTTTTCTTTTTTTTTTCCTCTCTTTTTTGGTAAAAAAGTGTACAAGTAAATGATGAGGACTTCATTGGGACTCTCTTTGATTCCTCAATGGTGGTTGGGTTAGTGGCCACAATTATCTTTCTAAATACGCTTTGCTCATCATATAGGTCTTCACTATGGACCTTGCTATCAAAGATGTTGTTAGAACAAAAGGATAGCTACAACTAGTGAATAATAGCTCAGAATAGGATGTTGATAGCAATGTAGCACAAAGGAGGAATCTCATCATGGCATACTTATCTATTCATACATTCACATCAAATCAACAAGCTCAACCAAGTTTTCTTTCTTTAAGACAAAAGTGAACTCAATGATGCTTGAAGGTGAGTTAGTATACAACCAAGCTTTCTCTTTTCAAAGAAATGTGTGATATTCATACAAGCTCTTCAATGAATGCAATGTGACCTTTTCTTGGGGTTTCAATTGTCGTTGTGGGGTCCTTTTGCTCAATATAAGCTACTCTTGTACAAGTGGTCCTAAGTGTAACTCTAACCTACCATTCTTGTGCCCTAATGTAAATGCTCTAATGCTTAAAGCTTATGTAAGCCAATGACTTAACATTGCAAACCTAAATGATATTGGATCCTAGTATGCATACAATGTGTTTGACCTTAAGAAATTAGACTTGGGGTGCGTAGTTCCCAAGGTGCCCAACCAAAACTTAGGGTACTACAATGAGTAGATGTAGATGCAGCAGTGTCCTACTTAGGGCAATGTTGTGACAATGACTTAGGCAACTATGATACTCACTAGGATGGAGTGGAGGCTCATGCCTACATTGGCTTAGTGTGAGATGTGCTTGTAATGGAAGCTATTTTAACTTAGGTTAGATGTACACCTTTTTGTGAATATAGAAGAGGGCCTAATGGTGAATGTGAGTAGGATTTTAAGGTTTTTATCATTGTTGACTACAAGAAGAAAAATACCCATTTCTTTTTTGAAAGAAAATGATCATTATAGAATTCATTAGATGTTTCAACAAGAGCCATCCTTCCTCTTGAGAAAATTTTATTGGCCAAATGATACCATAACATTACAACTTGCATTAGCCAATTTTTAGATCAAGACTAAGGTTTAGGTGCATGAAATAGGAGTTATATTTGGTCAAAAGGTCACAAAAAGGGGCTAGATGCCCAAGGGGGATGGGGAAACCCTAATCCTAGAATTTTCGTATAAAAGAGACGAAAACTAATAAAACAAGCTATTCATGTGTGTGTAAATTTTACCTTCTCATTTTCTTGCTGCTTGAGAGTGAGAGTGAAGAAGAGGAAGTGTGAGAGTATGTGTGGAGTGAGGGATGTGGTTATGAGACACTCTTATCATCCTTTCTTCTTCTCCATCCCATCTCTTCAATAACTACAAAAAAGAGTGAGAGTGTGTGAGTTGAGAGGATGAGGGATGTGGATCATGAAGCCTTATTTTTCTCTTAATCTTCTTGAGCTTATCATTGGCATCTCCTCTCCTTCGTGGCAACAATGAAAGTAAGATCAAGGGCAAAGAGAAGTGTGCGCATGGATCAAGAATGCAACTTGTCAATACAACAATTACTATGCAATTAGGTAAGTATGTTCTCTCACGGATAGTCATAGATCTGACATGTGAGTAGGTTAGGTGAGAGATAGTCGCAAGTGCATATGTCAAAATCCTTGAATCGATAAGTATGTATCCAATAATCCCAACATCAACCTCGTAGAGCGTGAAATTTTAGTTCTGTTTGCATGGACCAATGACACATCAATCATGTAACTACTCACATACTCTGCATTATGGAATAAAAGGGATACACATACACCAACTCGGAAACACATCCAAAACTCCATCTTAATGTGGACTACCTCCTTCCTATTTCTTAGAAAGACTAAACTATTGGCCTAGTTCTTGATGAAACGTGCATTGTGCATCCATGTCTGACTGAGCAACAGGTCATAGTCAACTTCTTTCATGACAACAAAGTTAACTTGAACTATATCCCAACAATCATGACCGGCCAAGCTCTTAACTCCCATGGGTTTGACTTTAAGCCCCTTGGCGTGACGGTTAGATTAAAATGCACTAGTTCAATTAGTGTGTTTTTGTAATCTTGGAGCATACCTTGATTAACTATGCTCACACTAGCTCTAGTGTTGATAATCATCTTTGTATACTATCTCCAAGGATCTTTACGATAAAAAAGCATGTTGCTCAGCTCCCTCTTAAAATGTGTTAACCCCTTAAACCACTTAGGATAGGAGGTGCACTAAAGCTGGATTCTGTTCATCATTATGGGATCTTTAATGCTCATTTTCTCAATCTTACTTTTTGTGCGAGTAATAGCGTGCATGGGAATGAGAATGATGTATTCATCATTTATCATTTCCACTATAAAACAAGCTCAAGGGAACTAAGCATCCTATTAGCTTCCTAATACTTACATTCTGTTGTGGATAGAGTCCCAAACATGTGTGTAATTTTTCATTCAAGGTGACACTAGTCAACATCACTTCCCTTAGACTACTCTTGCTTTTGTTGGACACCTCAAGAAAAACAAAGAAAAACATGTGTTGGTTATCCATAGTTCCAACAGGCACTGGGGCCTCTATTTGTAGACATGCCTAGCCTATGGTCTCATCCCAACATCACAATGGGTACAAGGTGATAGCCGTGAGGATTGAAATTCCTTCTTTACATCTTTTAGTGCTACTTCTGTTGTGTACTCTGGTGAGTTGGTATAGCCTAGATGTAGTTAAGTGACATTACGAGGCATAGCTCATTGTGAGGCATTGAGGCTTTGTGTTGCCGTATTGCCGTTTCGAGCACTTCCGTCCTCCTATGTCTAGTAAATCCTATTCAATGGCTTCCAAGAAAGTCGGGAATGTGTTTTCTTCTGCATTCAAGCATCTCTCAGAGCAGTACAAGTCGTTGGGTAACTCTACAATCATTGTTGATGAAGTTCAACCAAGTTCAAAGTGGATTCTGCCAGAGATTGGTGCATCTCAAATCTATGGAGAAAATGGAATCTTCAAGTTCAAGGCGTCTACCATGTTTATCGAAGACCAAGGTATTTTAACTATTGGGGACTCTCTTTCTGAAGATCAGCATGTTAATCTGTTATCTTTAGTTTATCCCAAAATCAAAAAACAACAAAATAAAAAAGAATACCCTTACCTACATCTCGGCTATATTGCTATAGGTATTATCCCTTTGTTTCGCAAAGGATTAAATGCATCCTGTATGGCAGCAGTCTTAGACACTCGCCAGTTAGAATTACAAGATATGATCGTAGGAGCTGCAGTTTCACCTCTGTCAAATGACCCAATATTTTTTGAGCTCAGACCTAATTATGTTATAGCAGTTGATGATCCTTACCTCTCAGGCCTTCTTATGCTACATATTAGAACCCTAGGATTGCAAATGAAAGCATCCTCTACACATCTAGCCATCCAGTACAGAATGGTATTTCGATGTATGTCTCTAGCTATACCAAGGGTAATTGAAGGAGTTAATTCTTCAACAGATAAAGGACAGACCATCATTATGATATCTGATGAGGTCACACAAAGGTTCTTGCCGCCTGACTGTGTCAACTGGTCAGAGATAGAGCTACCTACAGAATGGTAGCTTGATATTAGTTCCATTAGGAAAAAGGAATTACTTCCTCCAAAGATCATTAAAGTTCAGAATATAAAAGAAAAAACATTATTACTCCCACGAAAACAGTTGCTACCAAATCCTCCAGAACATTCAAAGGCCGTTGTACAACCACAACTGAAGGTTTCTCCCTCACGAAGAACAAACCTTCTCAAGTTCCATACACAGCCTTGCTCACATGATCAAGTGGTACATGGATTTTGTCAGCATTGCAAGAAGCTTATTGAAAAAGCTTCCTCCTCTGTGCTTAATGTCATCCAGACTTTTGAATATGAAGAAAATAAGTATAAAGATGCCCCTTACCGACGTCCTCTAAATGGCCACTCTTGGTGGACACCAGAACTACAGGCAGCCAACTGAACACATTTGGCTCTTTCAGGACTCATAGAAAAGATGGATTCTCTTCAGCAGATTGCAAACCAATTACTTGTCTTATGCCAACAGATACAGAAAAACACTATTGTAAAGCAAGCTACTAATGTTTCTTCAGCAATAGTACATACACCAAGTATGGCAACAGACTGGTCTACCTTTTCTAACAAGAGGCTCCATAAAGGATGGACATCACACTTTTCCTCACCAGCACAACTGGTGCATCGAATATGCACATATCCAGCAAAGGCAAAGAAAAATAAATTATACCTACATGCAAAGGTACCTCTACTGCTACTTAAAGTCCTAGAACACCTATACTTGAGGAAAGTGATTTGCTATGTTATGAAAATCTACAAGATACAGATTATCCTGGAGATCTCTTGCAGCAAATCCAAGACATCTACTGTCAACCTACAAGTTCGTGGTCACAAACCACAATAGAACCTTCACTGCTCCAAAAGACAATACAACCAGGCTCAACAGCATTAGAACTATCAAAATACTTGGAATTCATGTTCCCTAATTGGTTAGAGTCTGACTACAAATTAGCTTTTGATGATATTGATCTTGATCTGGAAAAGATCCGAAGAGTAAGAGAAGAAAATCTAGTTCTTAAAAGCATTCCCCTGTGCATCGACCCTGAGCAACAGGATGAAGAAGATCTTACTAGAAATGTCCATCACAAACTCAACTCCAGCTACATGGGTGAGAGTATTCAACAGACTCCACCAGATCTACCCTATGTAGAAACACCTGCATGGTATGCTCAGGATCAAGCTTATTTTGAAGAAAGAATAGCCTACACCCTCACATCTTTGGATGAAGATGGTGATAGTGTGATTGAGGAGGAATTCACACCTATTAATCCTCACAAGTCCAAATCCCCCACTAGCATTCTCCGCGCACAGATGAATGCACATCATTCTGTTATTCCAACTACTTCATTGAATGCAACTACTTCTAGTTCTACATCCAAACCATCCCATTACAATTTTTACAAGAAGATTGGTGTTCCAGAGAAAGTTGGTTCATTTACTATTTGGTCCATTGATGGAAAGACACCAGAAGAGATTAAACTGCACATCTACATGATGTATGCATATGCAGGACAAAAGATAGTTGACAAGCCACAAACCAACAGAATTGACATACTAAATGCTATCACACATGGATTTGTAGGTGGAATCAAGCATTGGTGGACATCTATCCATCCCCAAGTAAAAGCCGTCATTGCACAGGACCTAGACCCTGTTACATATATTTTTTGAATTACTACTAGGAGAACTAGTAGGCAATAAACTTGATGATGTTTTAGAAGCTCGTGAAGCATTCTTCAAGTCCAAGCTTTGCGACCCCTGCATGTATAAGGAATACCTAATCTATATGCGAGATCTTTTGTATGAAGGCTTAGGAGCTCATGACAACACCATGAAGGAACACCTTGTTTGCTCTTTCTCAGAGCCCATTCCATTTTACTGTAAATAGAAAATGAAGACAGAAAACAAAGACTTTACAGATAGTGTGGGACAGATTATTTAGACCATAGAACAAACAGTCAAAGAAGTTTGTCACCACCAAAAGATGACTCAGCTAAACCAAAGGTTTCCCCAATCCATTTGCAAGCAGGCACATAAATTTGACATGGATTTCGAATGTGACAAATGTAACTATGATCATGTATCAAGGTACAGACACCGACACCATAGACATCGCCATCCCTCCAGGTATCATAGAACTTATTCTCATGCAAAATCCTTTTTCAATAAACAAAATGATACAATACCTAGATACTCAAGGTATTCAAGGAATTCAAGAAATTCATACAAACACCAAAAAGGAAAGGCACAATACAGCCAGGAGCATATGAATGAATCGAACAAAAAGGAACTAAAATGTTTCATTTGTGGAAGTCCATCTCATCTGGCTAACAAACGTCCGAAGAAGAAAGAACAAGAAAATGCCGCCAAAGTCAATATGTTGCAACATCACATTGATTTTGACAGTTGTTACTCATATGACAGCTATTTGGACACTGAATACTCTTATGATAGTGAGTATGACACCGATTCTGTTACTAAGATAGAATCCTCTAACTCAAAAGCTTCTACTACAACAAACTCCTCCAATTCTTGGCATACAGCTTAGGAAGAAGAGTAATAACAAGAAGAAGAAGACACTGTTTCTGATGCAATAGAAGTCTCGGATGAGGATACAATCATGTCATATAACTTTCATCCAATAAATGCTAACAAGTATTATTTCCATGGAGATAGGAAACAAAAATTCATGGCTTCAGCTTTTTCCTAACCCAAAGATTTAAAAGGAAAACAAAAGAAGTATGATTCCTCTGAATCATCAGATACTTTAGATACTGACACATCCTCTTCCAAAACCAAAAGGATTAAGGATAAAATAAGAAAAGAGTTTTTCTCTAACCCTTATGATTTGCCTAAACCAGGTACTTTCGCCCAAGAAAAGAAGAATCAGGAAAACATGTTCCTACCACATAAGTTGGAAAGTCTACATCAACCAAGAACTGCATCTCAGTTGTTACAATCCTTGACACCTACAACTATTGCTACTCAACATACAGGTAAAGAAATGCTAAAAGCATTCTCTCAAATGCAACAAGAAGTCAAGTCATTATGCAAGGTTTACAAAAGAATTTTTTCTAATCAAAAAGACCTATCAAAAGGTACAACTGGCATCTTAAAGGAATTACAAGAATTACCTTCTACTTCTCAAGGAAGGCCTACTCCTACAACTCCAGTGAACCAGATCAAATTACATAAGGCACGCACATTCAAATTCAATGCCCTAGACACTAGTGGACTCATTCCTATGGTATGTGTTCAACTCAAGAACATGCCACAGTTCTCTTTGAATGTTGACGCTTTACTTGACACGGGATCAAGCCTTACCATTGCCCCCCTTTGAGCTCTTCCCCAAAAAATGTATAAAGGTTACTACACCTATTATAGTAGAGCTCTCCAATAATAAGAAGATTACACTTATCCATATTATACAGGTATATCTTCAGTTTGATCAAATCAAAGTGCCCATTGAAATTCAGCTCATGAGGCAAATGAGGTATGACCTTCTGATTGGCACAGATATCCTATAGCATCTTGTTCCATACACCTTCTGGTCCACTAAATTTAGCATCACCTATAAAAACCGAAAGGCAGAACTTCCTCTACTCCCTCGAATTGGTAGAACAATCTACTCAATCACAAAGACCACTGGACATGGCAAAGAAGTTGCTAGAGAATTCTGGATAAAGCAAGAGATGAAGAAGCATGAAGCTCAAATCACACACATGAAGAACAGACTTCAACAGTTCATGCATGAGGACCCCATGATGTACAAGGAAAAAAGACAAAAACATGTTATTTCGCTACCCATTTAGCCAAATGCTATACCTACAAAAGTTGTGCATCAAGGCATGAAAGAATAAGATTTAATGCTTTGCAAAGAAGAGATACAATCCCTACTGGAAAAAGAATTGATAGAACCCAAAACTTCCCCTTGGGCTTGTCAGGCATTCTATGTCAACAAGCATTCAGAGCAGAAACGAGGCAAAAAGAGAATGGTTGTCAATTATAAACCTCTGAACAAGTATCTCATAGGTCATGGTCATCCTATTCCTCTGAAGGACCTACTGCTAAAAAGAAACAAAAAGGCTAATGTTTTTAGCAAGTTTGATCTTAAATCTAGCTTTTGGCAATTGCCCTTAAAAAAGGAAGAAATGTATAAAACCGCTTTCTGTGTCCCCCATGGACACTACCAATGGACAGTTCTTTCCTTCGGCATTAAGGTTGCACCCACTAAATTTCAGGAGTAGACTGATGCAATCTTTGGGAATTTTCCTTTTTGTCTAACATACATAGATGATATTCTAGTATTTTTTGAAACTATTCAAGGACATCTACATCATCTATCTCAGGTTTCCACTGCAATTGAAGCCGTCGGAATGGTTCTATCACCAACCAAGTCCCTCATGTTCCAATCTTCCATTGATTTTCTTGGTATTGAAATTTCTCAGGGACAAATCAGACTTCAAGACCATGTCTTGAAAAAACTTGTGGATATGCCAGATAGTTTAAACTCAGTAAAACAATTACAACAATTTCTAGGTTGCTTAAATTTGGTAAATTCCTCTGCACCCAACATTGCCACTTATACAAAGGACCTATATCCCCTATTGAGGAAAGATAAGTTCCAATGGAAACACATCCATATTGTGGATGTACAGCATATCAAGCAGCTAATTAGCAATCTTCCCCCTCTAAGATCACCCTCTGGTCATCCGCTAATCCTCTATATGGATGCATCTAACTCCGGCTGGCTGTGTGTCTTTGTGAAGAAGAACAAGAACCTACTACAGTACACCCATGCAGATATGCTTCCGGGATTTTCTCACCTACCCAGAAGAATTATCCTTCATACCAAAGAGAAATCCTTGCCATGATTAAAGCCATCAAAGCTTTTAGGTTCTTTGTGGAATTTGTTCCTTTTACCATCAAAACATACTTAAAGCATGTACCATGCTACTTAACTAAAAAAGCACCAAATCAAATAGGGAACAAAAGACTCCTTCGGAGGTCATTATTCTGTGATGCTCTAGATGTCACCTTCGAGCATGTACCAGAATTCCAAAATATTGTAGCATATCTACTTTCCCGAAAAGCACCCTGATAAAAACACCAGACATGATGTACAATATTCTTTTCCACTTTGCAAAGTCCATTTATTTGTTCCCGCCTAAAGGCATCAATGTAACTTTATTAGATCCTCTCCGCTCCACTTCTTAGTGGGAAAAAGGTTTTGACCCTCTCGGTTTGCCTATATAAGGCTCTCATTTGTAACTCATAACATAACATAAGGAATACATATCCAGAGAACAAGTTCCAAGCAACACTAAGTCTTCTCGGTTTTCGCCTTGACACTTTACCTCCATCACTGCACCAGTGCTTGCTGGCTTTACCCTGCATCTCTCCTTTATACTCATCGCTCATTTATACTTGGTGTATGTACTATTGCTGAAGAAACATTAGTAGCTTGCTTTACAATAGTTTTTCTCTATATCTACTGGCATAAGACAAGTAATTGGTCTACAATTTGCTGAAGAGAATCCATCTTCTCTATGAGTCCTGAAAGAGCCAAATGTGTTCAGTTGGCTGCCTGTAGTTGTGGTGTCCAAGAGTGGCCATTTTGAGGACGTAGGTAAGGGGCGGCTTTATAATTATTTTCTTCATATTCAAAATTTTGGATGACATTAAGCACAGAGGAGGAAGCTTTTTCAATAAGCTTCTTGCAATGTTGACAAACTCCATGTACCACTTGATCATGTGAGCAAGCCTATGTATGGGACTTGAGAAGGTTTGTTATTTGTGAGGCAGAAACCTTTAGTTGTGGTTGTACAATGGCCTTTGAATGTTCTGGAGGATTTGGTAGCAACTCCATGTACCACTTGATCATGTGAGCAAGGCTGTGTATGGAACTTGAGAAGGTTTGTTCTTTGTGAGGGAGAAAACTTTAGTTGTGGTTGTACAACGGCCTTTGAATGTTCTAGAGGATTTGGTGGCAATTGTTTTTGTGGGAGTAATAATGTTTTTCCTTTTATATTCTGAACTTTAATGATCTTTGGAGGAAGTAATTCCTTTTTCCTAATGGAACTAATATCAAGCTGCCATTCTATAGGTAGCTCTATCTTTGACCAGTTGACACAGTCGGGTGGCAAGAACCTTTGTGTGACCTCATCAGATTTCATAATGATGGTCTATCCTTTATCTGTTGAAGAATTAACTCCTTCAATTACCCTTGGTATAGCTAGAGACATACAACAAAATACCATTCTGTACTGGATGGCTAGATGTGTAGAGGATGCTTTCATTTGCAATCCTAGAATTCTAATATGAAGCATAAGAGGGTTTGAGAGGTAAGGATCATCAACTACTATAACATAATTATGTCTGAGCTCAAAAAATATTGGGTCATTTGACAGAGGTGAAACTGCAGCTCCTACGATCATATCTTGTAATTCTAACTGGCGAGTGTCTAAGACTGCTGCCATACAGGATGCATTTAATCCTTTGCGAAACAAAGGGATAATACCTATAGAAATATAGCCTAGATGTAGGTAAGGGTATTCTTTTTTATTTTGTTGTTTTTTGATTTTGGGATAAACTAAAGATAACATATTAACATGATGATCTTCAGAAAGAGAGTCCCCAACAGTTAAAATACCTTGGTCTTCGATAAACATGGTAGATGCCTTGAACTTGAAGATTCCATTTTCTCCATAGATTTGAGATGCACCAATCTCTTGCAGAATCCACTTTGAACTTGGTTGAGCTTCATCAACAATGATTGTAGAGTTACCCAGCAACTTGTACCGCTTTGAGAGATGCTTGAATGCAGAAGAAAACGCATTCCCGACTTGCTTGGAATCCATTGAATAGGATTTACTAGACATAGGAGGACGGAAGTGCTCAGAACGGCAACACGGCAACACAAAGCCTCAATGCCTCACAATGAGCTATGCCTCGTAATGTCACTTACTACCTCACTTCACTCAAGTAAAGGAATGAAACTCTGCTCTTATACCAACTCACCAAAGTACATAGCGGAAGTAGCACTAAAAGATGTAAACATAGTATAAATGAGCGATGCGTATAAACGAGAGATACAGGGTAAAGCCAGTAAGCACTGATGCAGTGATGGAGGTAAAGAGTCAAGGCGAAAACTGAGAAGACTTGGTGTTGCTTGGAACTTGCTCTCTAGATCTGTATTCCTTATGTTATGTTATGAGTTACAAATGAGAGCCTTATATAGGCAAACTGAGAGGGTCAAAACCTTTTTCTCGCTAAGAAGTGGAGCGGAGAGGATCTAATAAAGTTACATTGATGCCGTTAGGCGGAAACAAACAAATGAACTTTGCAAAGTGAAAAAGAATATTCTACATCATGTCTGGTGTTTTTATTAGGGTGGTTTTTCGAAAAGTAGGTCTACTACAGTATTTTGGATTCCGATACATGCTCGAAGGTGACATCCAGAGCATCAAAGAATAATGACCACCGAAGGAGTCTTTTGTTCCCTATTTCATTTGGTACTTTTTTAGTTAAGTAGCATGGTACATGCTTTAAGTCTGTTCTGATGGTGAAAGGAAGAAAGTCCACAAAGAACCTAAAAGCTTTGATAGCTTTAATCATGGCAAGGATTTCTCTTTGGTATGAAGGATAATTCTTATGGGTAGGTGAGAAAATCCCGGAAGCATATCTGCATGGGTGTATTGTAGTAGGTTCTTGTTCTTCTTAACAAAGACACGCTCCCCAGTCGAAGTCAGATGCATCAGTATAGAGGATCAGCGGATGACCAGAGGGCAATCTTAAAGGGGGAAGATTGCTAATTAGCTGCTTGATATGTTGTACGGCCACAGTATGGATGTGTTCCCATTGGAACTTATCTTTCCTCAATAGGTGATATAGGTCCTTTGTATAAGTGGCAATGTTGGGTGCATAGGAATTTACCCAATTTAAGTAACCTAGAAATTGCTATAATTGTTTTACTGAGTTTAAACTAGCTGCCATATCCACAAGCTTTTTCAAGACATGGTCTTGAAGTCTGATTTGTCCCTGAGAAATTTCAATACCAAGAAAATCAATGGAAGACTGGAACATGAGGGACTTGGTTGGTGATAGAACCATTCCAGTGGCTCCAAATGGAGTGGCAACCTGAGATAGATGATCTAGATGTTCTTGAATAGTTTCAAAAAATACTAGAATATCATCTATGTATGTTAGACAGAAAGGAAAATTCCCAAAGATTGCATCAATCCACTCCTAAAACTTAGTGGGTGCAACCTTAATGCAGAAGGAAAAAATGGTCCATTGGTAGTATCCATGGGGGACACAAAAATCGGTTTTATACCTTTCTTCCTTTTTTAAGGGAAATTGCCAAAAGCCAAATTTAAGATCAAACTTGTTAAAAACATTAGCCTTTTTATTTCTTTTTAGCAGTAGGTCCTTCAGAGGAATAGGATGACCATGACCTATGAGATACTTGTTCAGAGGTTTATAATTGATAACCATTGTCTTTTTGCCTCGTTTCTGCTCTGAATGCTTGTTGACATAGAATGCCTGACAAGCCCAAGGGGAAGTTTTGGGTTCTATCAATCCTTTTTCCAGTAGGGATTGTATCTCTTCTTTGCAAAGCATTAAATCTTCTTCTTTCATGCCTTGATGCATAGCTTTTGTAGGTATAGCATTTGAGTGAATGGGTAGCGAAATAGCATATTTTTGTCTTTTTTCCTTGTACATCATGGGGTCCTCATGCATGAACTGTTGAAGTCTGTTCTTCATGTGTGTGATTTGAGCTTCATGCTTCTTCATCTCTTGCTTTATCCAAAGTTCTCTGGCAACTTCTTTGCCATGTCCAGTGATCTTTGTGATTGAGTAGATTGTTCTACCAATCCGAGGGAGTAGAGGAAGTTCTGCCTTTCAGTTTTTATAGGTGATGCCAAATTTAGTGGACCAGAAGGTGTATGGAACAAGATGCTATAGGATATCTGTGCCAATCAGAAGGTCATACCTCATTTGCCTCATGAGCTGAATTTCAATGGGCACTTTGATTTGATCAAACTAAAGATATGCCTGTGTAACATGGATAAGTGTAATCTTCTTATTATTTGAGCGCTCTACTATAATAGGTGTAGTAACCTTTATACATTTTTTTGGGAAGAGCTCAAAGGGGGCAATGGTAAGGCTTGATCCTGTGTCAAGTAAAGCGTCAACATTCAAAGAGAACTGTGGCCTGTTCTTGAGTTGAACACATACCATAGGAATGACTCCACCAGTGTCTAGGGCATTGAATTTGAATGTGCGTGCCTTATGTAATCTGATCTGGTTCACTGGAGTTGTAGGAGTAGGCCTTCCTTGAGAAGTAGAAGGTAATTCTTGTAATTCCTTTAAGATGCCAGTTGTACATTCTAATAGGTCTTTCTGATTAGAAAGGATTCTTCTGTAAACCTTGCATAATGACTTGACTTCTTGTTGCATTTGAGAGAATGCTTTTAGCATTTCTTCACATATATGCCGAGTAGCAATAGTTGTTGGTGTCAAGGATTGTAATAGTTGAGATGCAGTTCTTGGTTGATGTAGACTTTCCAGCTTATGTGGTATGAACATGTTTGCCTAATTCTTCGTTTCTGGGGCCAAAGCACCTAGTTTAGGCAAATCGTAAGGGTTAGAGAAAAATTCTTTTATCCTTAGTCTTTTTGGTTTTGGAAGAGGATGTGTCAGTATCTGAAGTATCTAATGATTCAAAGGAATCATACTTCTTTTCTTTTCGTGTTAAGTCTTTGGGGTAGGAAAAAGCTGAAGCCATGAATTTTTGTTTCCTATCTCCTGGGAAATAAGACTTGTGAGCATTTACTGGATGAAAGTTATATGACATGATTGTATCCTCATCTGAGACTTCTGTTGCATCAGAAACAGTGTATTCTTCTTCTTGTTCTGACTCTTCTTTCTCAGTTGTATGCCAAGAATTGGAGGAGTCTATTGTAGCAGAAGCTTCTGAGTTAGAGGATTCTGTCTCAGTAACAGAATCAGTGTCATCCTCACTATCATAAGAGTATTCAGTGTCCGAATAGCTGTCATAATCAATGTGATGTTGCAACATATTGACTTGCATTTGCTTGTTCTTTCTTCTTTGGACATTTGTTCGCCATATGACATGGACTTCCACAAATGAAACATTTCAGTTCCTTTTTGTTCGATTCATTCATATGCTCCTGGCTGTACTGTGCCTTTCCTTTTTGGTGTTTGTATGAATTTCTTGAATTCCTTGAATACCTTGAGTATCTAGGTATTGTATCATTTTGTTTATTGAAAAAGTATTTTGCATGAGAATAAGTTCTATGATACCTTGACTATGGTGCCGGTGTCTGTACCTTGATACATGATCGTAGTTACATTTGTCACATCCGAAATCCATGTCAAATTTATGTGCATGCTTGCAAATGGATTGGGGAAACCTTTGGTTTAGCTGAGTCATCTTTTGGTGGTGACAAACTTCTTTGACTGTTTGTTCTATGGTCTGAATAATCTGTCCCACACTATCTGTAAAGTCTCTGTTTTTTGTCTTCATTTTCTGTTTACAATAAAATGGAATGGGCTCTGAGAAAGAGCAAACAAGGTGTTCCTTCATGGTGTTGTCATGGGCTCCTAAGCCTTCGTACAAAAGATCTCGCATATAGATTAGGTATTCTTTATACATGCGGGGGTCGCAAAGCTTGGACTTGAAGAATGCTTCACGAGCTTCTAAAACATCATCAAGTTTATTGCCTACTAGTTCTCCTAGTAGTAATTCGAAAAATTTATGTACAGGGTTTGGGTGCTATGCAATGGCAGCTTTTACCTGGGGATGTATAGATGTCCACCAATGCTTGATTCCACCTACAAATCCGTGTGTGATAGCATTTAGTATGTCAATTTTGCTGGTTTGTGGCTTGTCAACTATCTTTTGTCCTGCATATGCATACATCATGTAGATGAGCAGTTTAATCTCTTCTGGTGTCTTTTCATCAATGGACCAAATAGGAAATGAACCAACTTTCTCTAGAACACCAATCTTCTTGTAGAAATTGTTATGGGATGGTTTGGATGTAGAACTAGAAGTAGTTGCATTCAATGAAGTAGTTGGAATAACAGAATGATGTGCATTTATCTATGCGCGGAGAATGCTAGTGGGGGATTTAGACCTATGAGGATTAATAGGTGTGAATTCCTCCTCAATCACACTATCACCATCTTCATCCGAAGATGTGAGGGTATAGGCTTTTCTTTCTTCAAAATAATATTGATCCCAAGCATACCATGCAGGTGTTTCTACAAAGGGTAGATCTGGTGGAGTCTGTTGAATACTCTCACCCATGTATCTGGAGTTCAGTCTAAGATACATTTCCGATAAGATCTTCGTCATCCTATTGCTCAGGGTCGATGCACAGGGGCATGTTTTCAAGAACTAGATTTTCTTCTCTTACTCTTCAGATCTTTTCGAGATCAATATCAATATCATCAAAAGCTAATTTATAATCAGAGACTTTGAACAATCAGGGAATATGAATTCCAAGTATTCTGACAATTCTAATGCTGTTGAGCCTGGTTGTATTGTCTTCTGGAGCAGTAAGTGTTCTGTTGTGGTTTGGGACCACAAACCTGTAGGTTGACAGTAGATGTCTTGGATTTGCTGCAAGAGATCTTCAAGATACTTTGTATCTTCTAGATTTTCATAACATAGCAAATCACTTTCCTCAAGTATAGGTGTTCTAGGACTTTAAGTCGCAGTAGAGGTACATTCGCCTGTAGGTATAATTTATTTTTCTTTGCCTTTGCTAGATATGTGCATATTCAATGCACCAGTTACTGGTGGAGGAAAAGTGTGATGTCTATCCTTTATGGAGCCTCTTGTTAGAAAAGGTAGACCAGTCTGTTGCCATACTTGGTGTATTTACTATTGCTGAAGAAACATTAGTAGCTTGCTTTATAATAGTGTTTTTCTGTATCTGTTGGCATAAGACAAGTTATTGGTCTGCAATCTGCTGAAGAGAATCCATCTTTTCTATGAGTCCTGAAAGAGCCAAATGTGTCCAGTTGGCTGCCTGTAGTTCTGGCGTCCAAGAGTAGCCATTTTGAGGACGTAGGTAAGGGGCAGCTTTATAATTACTTTCTTCATATTCAAAAGTCTGGATGACATTAAGCACAGAGGAGGAAGCTTTTTCAATAAGCTTCTTGCAATGCTGACAAACTCCATGTACCACTTGATCATGTGAGCGAGGCTGTGTATGGAACTTGAGAAGGTTTGTTCTTTGTGAGAGAGAAACCTTCAGTTGTGGTTGTACAACGGCCTTTGAATGTTTTGGAGAATTTGGTAGCAACTGTTTTTGTGGGAGTAATAATGTTTTTCCTTTTATATTCTGAACTTTAATTATCTTTGGAGGAAGTAATTCCTTTTTCCTAATGGAACTAATATCAAGCTGCTATTCTGTAGGTAGCTCTATCTCTGACCAGTTGAGACAGTCAGGCAAGAATCTTTATGTGACCTCATCAGATTTCATAATGATGGTCTGTCCTTTATCTGTTGAAGAACTAACTCCTTCAATTACCCTTGGTATAGCTAGAGACATACAGCGAAATACCATTCTGTACTGGATGTCTAGATGTGCAGAGGATACTTTCACTTGCAATCCTAGGGTTCTAATATGTAGCATAAGAAGGTCTGAGAGGTAGGGATCATCAATTGCTATAACATTATTAGGTCTGAGCTCAATAAATATTGGGCCATTTAACAGAGGTGAAACTGCAACTCCTACGATCATATCTTGTAATTCTAAGTGGCGAGTATCTAAGACTGCTGCCATACAGGATGCATTTAATCCTTTGCAGAACAAAGATGTAACCACAGTATAAATGAGCGATGCGTATAAACGAGAGATACAGGGTAAAGCCAATAAGCACTGATGCAGTGATGGAGGTAAAGAGTCAAGGCGAAAACTAAGAAGACTTGGTGTTGCTTGGAACTTGCTCTCTAGATCTGTATTCCTTATGTTATGTTATGAGTTACAAATGAGAGCCTTATATAGGAAAACTTAGAGGGTCAAAAACTTTTTCCCGCTAAGAAGTGGAGAGGAGAGGATCTAATAAAGTTACATTGATGCCTTTAGGCGGGAACAAACAAGTGAACTTTGAAAAGTGAAAAAGAATATTGTACATCATGTCTAGTGTTCTTATTAGGGTGGTTTTCGGGAAAGTAGGTCTGCTACAGTATTTTGGATTCTCGGTACATGCTCGAAGGTGACATCCAGAGCATCAAAGAATAATGACCACCGAAGGAGTCTTTTATTCCCTATTTCATTTGGTGCTTTTTTAGTTAAGTAGCCTGGTACATGCTTTAAGTCTTTTCTGATGGTGAAAGGAACAAATTTCACAAAGAACCTAAAAGCTTTGATGGCTTTAATCATGGCAAGGATTTCTCATTAGTATGAAGGATAATTCTTCTTGGTAGGTGAGAAAATCCCAGAAGCATATCTGCATGGGTGTAGTGTAGTAGGTTCTTGTTCTTCTTCACAAAGACACGCAGCCAGCCATAGTCAGATGCATCCGTATAGAGGATCAGCGGATGAACCAGAGGACAATCTTAGAGGGGGAAGATTGCTAATTAGCTCCTTGATATGTTGTATGGCCACAGTATGGATGTGTTCCCATTGGAACTTATCTTTCCTCAATAGGGGATATAGGTCCTTTGTATAAGTTGCAATGTTGCGTGCAGAGGAATTTACCCAATTTAAGCAACCTAGAAATTGTTGTAATTGTTTTACTGAGTTTAAACTATCTGGCATATCCACAAGTTTTTTCAAGACATGGTCTTGAAGTCTGATTTGTCCCTGAGAAATTTCAATACCAAGAAAATCAATGGAAGATTGGAACATGAGGGACTTGGTTGGTGATAGAACCATTCCGACGGCTTCAATTGCAGTGGAAACCTGAGATAGATGATGTAGATGTCCTTGAATAGTTTCAAAAAATACTAGAATATCATCTATGTATGTTAGACAAAAAGGAAAATTCCCAAAGATTGCATCAGTCTACTCTTGAAATTTAGTGGGTGCAACCTTAATGCCGAAGGAAAGAACTGTCCATTGGTAGTGTCCATGGGGGACACAGAAAGCGGTTTTATACCTTTCTTCCTTTTTTAAGGGCAATTGCCAAAAGCCAAATTTAAGATCAAACTTGCTAAAAACATTAGCCTTTTTGTTTCTTTTTAGCAGTAGGTCCTTCAGAGGAATAGGATGACCATGACCTATGAGATACTTGTTCAGAGGTTTATAATTGACAACCATTCTCTTTTTGCCTCGTTTCTGCTCTGAATGCTTGTTGACATAGAATGCCTGACAAGCCCAAGGGGAAGTTTTGGGTTCTATCAATTCTTTTTCCAGTAGGGATTGTATCTCTTCTTTGCAAAGCATTAAATCTTATTCTTTCATGCCTTGATGCACAACTTTTGTAGGTATAGCATTTGGCTGAATGGGTAGCGAAATAGCATGTTTTTGTCTTTTTTCCTTGTACATCATGGGGTCCTCATGCATGAACTGTTGAAGTCTGTTCTTCATGTGTGTGATTTGATCTTCATGCTTCTTCATCTCTTGCTTTATCCAGAATTCTCTGGCAACTGTTTTGCCATGTCTAGTAGTCTCTGTGATTGAGTAGATTGTTCTACCAATCCGAGGGAGTAGAGGAAGTTTTGTCTTTCGACTTTTATAAGTGATGCCAAATTTAGTGAACCAGAAGGTATATGGAACAAGATGCTATAGGATATCTGTGTCAATCAGAAGGTCATACCTCGTTTGCCTCATGAGCTGAATTTCAATGGGCACTTTGATTTGATCAAACTGAAGATATGCCTGTGTAACATGGATAAGTGTAATCTTCTTATTATTTGAGATCTCTACTATAATAGGTGTAGTAACCTTTATACATTTTTTGGGGAAGAGCTCAAAGGGGGCAATGGTAAGGCTTGATCATGTGTCAAGTAAAGCGTCAACATTCAAAGAGAACTGTGGCATGTTCTTCAGTTGAACACATACCATAGAAATGGGTCCACCAGTGTCTAGGGCATTGACTTTGAATGTGTGTGCCTTATGTAATCTGATCTGGTTCACTGGAGTTGTAGGAGTAGGCCTTCCTTGAGAAGTAGAAGGTAATTCTTGTAATTCCTTTAAGATGCCAGTTGTACATTCTAATAGGTCTTTCTGATTAGAAAGGATTCTTCTGTAAACCTTGCATAATGACTTGACTTCTTGTTGCATTTGAGAGAATGCTTTTAGCATTTCTTCACATATATGCCGAGTAGCAATAGTTGTTGGTGTCAAGGATTGTAACAGTTGAGATGCAGTTCTTGGTTGATGTAGACTTTCCAGCTTATGTGGTATGAACATGTTTGCCCGATTCTTCGTTTCTGGGGCCAAAGCACCTAGTTTAGGCAAATCGTAAGGGTTAGAGAAAAATTCTTTTATCCTTAGTCTTTTTGGTTTTGGAAGAGGATGTGTCAATCTGAAGTATCTAATGATTCAGAGGAATCATACTTCTTTTGTTTTCCTTTTAAGTCTTTGGGGTAGAAAAAAACTGAAGCCATGAATTTTTTTTTCCTGTCTCCTGGGAAATAAGACTTGTGAGCATTTACTGGATAAAAGTTATATGACATGATTGTATTCTCATCCGAGACTTCTATTGCATCAGAAACAGTGTCTTCTTCTTCTTGTTCTGACTCTTCTTTCTCAGCTGTATGCCAAGAATTGGAGGAGTCTGTTGTAGCAGAAGCTTCTGAGTTAGAGGATTCTGTCTCAATAACAGAATCAGTGTCATACTCACTATCATAAGAGTATTGAGTGTCTGAATAGCTATCATATGAGTAATAGCTGTCATAATCAATGTGATGTTGCAACATATTGACTTGCATTTGCTTGTTCTTTCTTCTTTGGACATTTGTTAGCCAGATGACATGGACTTCCACAAATGAAACATTTCAGTTCCTTTTTGTTCGTTTCATTTATATGGTCTTGGCTGTACTGTGCCTTTCCTTTTGGGTATTTGTATGACTTTCTTAAATTCCTTGAATACGTTGAGTATCTAGATATTATATCATTTTGTTTGTTGAAAAAGGATTTTGCATGAGAATAAGTTCTATAATACCTGGAGGGATGGTGATGTCTATGGTGTGGATGTTTGTACCTTGATACATTATCACACCTACATTTGTCACATCGGAAATCCATGTCAAATTTATGTGCCTACTTGCGGAGTCATCTTTTGGTGGTGACAAACTTCTATGGTCTGAATAATCTGTCCCACACTATCTGTAAAGTCTATGTTTTCTGTCTTCATTTTTTGTTTACAGTAAAATGGAATGGGCTCTGGGAAAGAGCAAACAAGGTGTTACTTCATGGTGTTGTCATGAGCTCCCAAGCCTTCGTACAAAAGATCTCGCATATAGATTAGGTATTCTTTATAGATGCAGGGGTTGCAAAGCTTGGACTTGAAGAATGCTTCACGAGCTTCTAAAACATCATCAAGTTTATTGCCTACTAGTTCTCCTAGTAGTATTTCAAAAAGTATATGTATAGGATCTGGGTCCTGTGCAATGGCAACTTTTACCTGGGGATGAATAGATTGTCCACCAATGCTTGATTCCACCTACATATCCGCGTGTAATAGCATTTAGTATGTCAAGTCTGCTAGTTTGTGGCTTGTTAACTATCTTTTGTCCTGCGTATGCATACATCATGTAGATGAGCAGTTTAATCTCTTCTGGCATCTTTCCATCAATGGACCAAATAGGAAATGTACCAACTTTCTCTGGAACACCAATCTTCTTGTAGAAATTGTTATGGGATGGTTTGGATGTAGAACCACAGAAGTAGTTGCATTCAATGAAGCACTTGGAATAACAAAATGATGTGCATTCATCTGTGCGCAGAGAATCACACTATCACCATCTTCATCCGAAGATATGAGGGTGTAGACTATTTTTTCTTCAAAATAAGCCTAATCCCGAGCATACCATGCAGGTGTTTCTGTAGAGGGTAGATCTGGTGGAGTCTGTTGAATACTCTCACCCATGTATCTGAAGTTCAATCTGTTATGGACATTTCTGGTAAGATCTTCGTCATCCTGTTGCTCAAGGTCGATGCACAGGGGCATGTTTTCAAGAACTAGATTTTCTTCTCTTACTCTTTGGATCTTTTCCAGATCAAAAGCTAATTTGTAGTCAGACTCTGACCAATCAGGGAACATGAATTCCTCTGGAGCAATGAGGGTTTTGTTGTGGTTTGTGACCACGAACCTGTAGGTTGGCAGTAGATGTCTTGGATTTGCTGCAAGAGGTCTTCAGGATAATCTATATCTTGTAGATTTTCATAACATTCACTGCCTTTCAAGTATAGGTTGGCAGTAGATGTCTTGGATTTGCTGCAAGAGGTCTTCAGGATAATCTGTATCTTGTAGATTTTCATAACATCTATTGCCTTTCAAGTATAGGACAACATCATGTGACTCTAAAATATGTAAAATTTCTATTTAAAGAATGAGAAAAAATAAAATAGCTATTCATGTGTATGCAAATTTTGAGGTTTTGCTTTCTTGCTTTTCGAGAGTAGAGGTGTCTCATTTTCATTATCTAGAGACACACCTCTGTCCATTGTTTCTGCTTAAGCTTTACAATTGCAAGATTATTGACTATAGTTGTTCTAAATTACTCTTGAATCACCTATCGCTTCATTCAATCCACCTTGCAAGGAGTGAAAGAGCTTGGTTATTGACTATAGTCGTTCTAAATTACTCTTGAATGCCCTTCTTCATCCACCTTGCAGGGCATTCAAAATTACTCTTGAATGCCCTTCTTCATCCACCTTGCAAGGAATGGAAGAGGTGAAAGAGCTTGGTTATTGACTATAGTTGTTCTAAATTACTCTTGAATCACCTATAAGGTTCAACCACCAAGCATGATGGCCATCTATTGAGCCCCAAGTTTACAAGCTCAACAACGGGATCTTGGAGACACTTTTCAATAGGTTCAACCACCAAGCATAATGGCTATTGAGCCCCAAGTTCTCACATATGTTCACATATGCTCGCATCATCTTCTCTCAAGCAATGTTATTATGGATGGAACCAAAATATTGCACTATACAAGCTCAACAATGGGATCTTCATGACGAAAGGATGCATTTGAGAAGCTCCATGTTCCACAAATGCACTCCTTTCATCATCAAGCATGAGCATAAGCATTAGGGAATGTGCTCAAGAGAAAGAGAAACAGGCTTCATGGAGTTCAACTGGCTATCAAGACCTAGCTTAGCTCTCGCATGTGTTATAAGCACCAAGATCCCCGCATCAACTTCTATGATCCACAAATGCACTTCTTTCACCGTCGTTGGCATGGAGCATGAGCATAGGCATATTTTCATAATGTTGTGGAAAGACCTTAGCATAAGGTATTGATTATTGCACCCTAGTGACCATGGCTATAAGAACAGATCGTAAACTTCAAGATTGGCTAGATAGGAATCCCGATTAGAAAAACCTGGAGAGGTACAGGATTTACAAGACCCGATATATATGGGTGCGTCCCTCTGCAGTATACCTTAAGTTCGGCGGGTACGGGGACATTTCGATGCGCCATACAAGATTTTATTCTCCACAGTTGTTGCCCGCCCTTCCGCATTGGTCTACACGTTCATTCTAATCGCAAGGGCCAATTCTCAGAGCCCTTCCTGACGTATCGAGTTCACATCACAACAGGCGAAGTTTATCGCTCGAAGTTCACATCACAACAGGCGAAGTTTATCGCTCGAAGCGGCAGACACAGTATTGACAATGTCTCTCGTGTATTATCGATCAGAGACAACCCTATATGTGCTTGAACGACGACAGTTCCAGTGCACTTATGTTGACAGACAAATCTTGCGCCAACTGAAAGTGCACTTATGTTGACAGACAAATCCTGCGCCAACATTCAGATCTCCGAAAAAGGTGTGGCGAGAGCGAGAGAGAGAGAGAGAGAGAGAGAGTGTGTGTGTGTGTGTGTATGTGTGAGTGTGCATGTGTGTGCATGCGAGTGTGCATGAGTGTGCCCGCGTGTGAGTTGTTGCGAGTAAATAGACAGAGAATTGCTCGACTAATGGAAACAGAAGCTATATTGCTTTCTCTTAACAGAGAATTGAATTACAAGGCGCGTAGAAGAGCGTGCAGCAACACCGACATTTCAAACCATCAATGGGCATTGCAAATCAAAAAGACTTGAATATGCAACATAAACCAACTACCTATTTGAAACAGCTACCTACTTAACACATCAATATTCTTCACCCTCGTCACCCTCATCACCCTCTCCAGATTCAGCGCCGACCTCCTCATAGTCCTTCTCGAGTGCAGCAAGATCTTCACGAGCCTCGGAGAATTCACCTTCCTCCATACCTTCACCAACATACCAGTGCACAAAAGCCCTTTTGGCATACATAAGGTCGAACTTGTGGTCGATTCTAGAAAACACCTCCGCAACGCTGGTTGAGTTGGAGATCATGCACACGGCTCTCTGTACCTTGGCAAGGTCACCTCCAGGTACGACAGTAGGGGGCTGATAGTTGATGCCGCACTTGAACCCGGTAGGGCACCAGTCCACAAACTGAATGGTCCTCTTGGTCTTAATAGTGGCCACAGCCGCATTTACATCCTTGGGCACAACATCGCCTCTATACATGAGACAGCAGGCCATATACTTTCCATGCCTCGGGTCACACTTGGCCATCATAGACGCGGGCTCGAACGCACTGTTGGTGATCTCCGCAACAGAGAGCTGCTCGTGATAGGCTTTCTCAGCCGAAATGACGGGCGCATAGGATGAGAGCATGAAGTGAATTCTCGGATAAGGAACCAAGTTCGTCTGAAACTCGGTAACATCTACGTTCAAGGCGCCGTCAAAGCGAAGCGAGGCCGTAAGGGAGGAAATAACCTGGCAAGAAAACGAATAGATGTCAACCACAGGCCTCGAGTAGTGACGAAAACAGAGCATCGCCTCGTGTAGTGACGAAAACAAAGCATCGAATGGCTATTAACAAACCTGAGATACGAGCCGATTCAAATTAGTGTAGGTAGGACGCTCAATGTCCAAGGATCGTCTGCAAATGTCGTATATGGCTTCATTGTCAAGCAGCACAGACACATCAGTATGCTCGAGAAGAGAGTGAGTAGACAGGACGCTGTTGTAGGGCTCCACAACGGAAGTAGACACTTGGGGGGAAGGGTACACAGTAAACCCTAGCTTTGATTTCTTGCCGTAGTCTACAGACAAGCGTTCTAGGAGCAAGGAGCCAAGGCCGGAACCGGTACCACCGCCGACGGCGTGAAAAACGAGGAAGCCTTGCAAGCCAGTGCAGTTGTCTGCAAGCTTCCTAATGCGGTCCAGACACAGGTCCACTATCTCTTTTCCAACTACGAACACATACGCACAAAGAGTCAATAACTTCGAAGGCAAAATAAAACATCAAGAGGAAAACAAGGGAGAACGGTCGACAAGCATACTCGTATAGTGGCCACGGGCGAAGTTGTTCGCTGCATCTTCCTTTCCACTGATGAGCTGCTCAGGGTGAAAGAGCTGCCGGTATGTGCCTGTGCGAACTTCGTCGATAACAGTCGGTTCCAGATCAAGGAACACAGCCCTGGGCACATGTTTCCCGGCGCCGGTCTCGCTGAAGAAAGTGTTGAAGGCATCGTCTCCCCCACCTACGGTCTTATCACTCGGCATTTGGCCATCAGGCTGCACTCAAGAGAGGACAAGGAAAGGTAAACACACAGAGAACAACGAAAGGCAGCACATCAACGAAAAAACACGATGGACACAAATTCCTGTGCAAAGACTAGCAGGTTCACCGATAATGCAGAGAAGAGGAGCTAAAACAACCTGATCTACGAAACAAGCAGACAGGAAAGAAGGAGACAAGTACCTGGATGCCATGTTCGAGGCAGTAGAGCTCCCAGCAAGCATTTCCGACCTGAATGCCGGCTTGGCCAATGTGGATGGAGATGCACTCTCTCATGGCGAGGGGAGATGGAAGAGCTGTGCGAGAGAGAGAGAGAGAGAGAGAGCAGGTAGGGTTAGGGTTACAGGACGAGAGAGTAAGAGACAGGGGGCAGAGCTTCAAGGTGAGGCTCGCTGTAAAGGCGTGTGCGAAGACACCTTCCGAGCTACGATAGGTAGTCTCAGTTCCTTAGTGGCCCCTTTTGTAGCGGAAAGAGGAGGAGCAGTTAACGGTGGCTTAACGGCGCTGCTCCGTCTGATCTGACCGTTGTTTATGAACAGCCAGCCGATTTCAAAATTGTATAACGGTTGTGTGGGGGCGGTAGCATGTTTCCTTTCATTTCATTTCATCTCATCTCATCTCATTTCATTCGTTTGTGGGCGGTGGGCCGCACGTACAAACAAAGGGCACCGATCCTGATTTTGTTATTGGGTGCCAAACGGAAGACACCCATCCTGGTAACGTGATTGCCCACCAAACCAAAAGGAATATGCTAGGATCTGGCTTACGTGTCAATCGATGATTTGCTGAAATTTGTAAATATTACTTTCAAAAAGACCCGTATGTGTAGTTTTCTAATGTTGTGCAAAGTATTTCGCAAACATAATATTTTTGAATGATCAATCGTCAAACCCCCCCCAAAGAACTAACAAAAAGCATTACAAGAGAGCTTTTTCGCTAGATGCTCCATCATTGGCCCCTCCACCCTCCCTGACAATGACATGGACAACATCCCTCCCAGCTTGGCATGCATATACAATGTTAATGAAAAGCCTAGGTTTGATGTAAACGAATTGCAAAAATCCCCACATAACTTTCAAATCTTCAACAAGAAGGGTTTAGGATGTTGAACTTTACAAAGGGTAAACATTGCAAACACAGTGTAATTACAAATCCCTTCAAAATTTTGAGTTAAAGGCTTTTTATATCTGCTACCAAAAATGTTTGGCCATAAGCATTGGACAAATATCTTTTATAGACTCCTTTCACGTGGAGTTTAAGGAAATGTCTTTTGAGAACCCATGAATGCGGCACTTGCACTCATTATGGTGTTGATGGTGTGTCTATACTTTTCTTACATAATGTGGCTTTATATTATCATCAACATACAATGTTAATGAAAAGCCTAGGTTTAATGTAAATGAATTGCAAAAATCACCACATAACTTTCAGATTTTAAAGAATAAGGTTTAGGATGTTGAACTTTACAAAGGGTAAACTATATAAACACAGTAATTAAAAATCCCTTCAAAATTTTAAGTTAAAAGCTTTTGTATCCGCAACCAAAAATGTTTGTCATAAGCATTGGACAAATATCTTTTATAGACTCCTTTCACGTCCGGTTTAAGGAAAAATGTATTGAGAAGCCATGAATGTGGCACGTGCACTCATTATGGTGTTGATGGTGTGTTTATACTTTTCTTATATCATCAAAAAATAAGAGGTATTTAGAGTGTTAGAAAATGATATTTTTCAAGGCTAGCCTTAAGCCTTGAAAAGACCTTTGTGAAACACTTTATAAGCCTTAGCATTCACTCTAGACACTTTCAATCCTATCAATACTTCATTCCAAATCTTCATCCATCAATCCATTTGGAATAAGTTGACCCTTCTAAGGAGTTTCATTTTTGAGTTTCCAATTTTATTGTACTATTATAGCCCTCAAGACATCTAGCACCTCACGGTCTGTTCATCTCTCAGCCCCTTGTCTCCAAATAGGGCCAACTTAGCATCAACGCGCTCTGCAAAGCTAGCTTTCTTTAACCAAAAGTGGGTTTGCCTCCAAACCTTTTTTGCTTCTAAACAATCCTAAAATAGGTGCCTTGTAATGTGTTCCCCATTGTGTCTGTCCCACATATACTCCCAAGGAATGACTCCTTTATCAATTAAGGACTTTGAAAGCCAAGGCTTCTCACCAAAGGTTGATTCAAAATCCAAATTATTTGCTTGAGGGCAAGGTCACATTGCATGTCGTAAGTACGAATCCATCTTGTTTTATTAGGGATATTGTGCCACACTTCCACACGCTAACCATATATGAGCATTCGGTCATGGACTTAAGAGATGAATCTATCCACCTTGGTTCAAACAAGTTGAGATTCTTTTGATTTGCCTTTTGCACACTAGAACTTCAAAAGGATATTCCAAGACTAGCGCACCTCCATTCTTTTGAATTAAATTAGACAAAAGGGCTTATGCTTTTTGGGTAAGGTTCATAACATCAAGTCCTCCTTTAGTCGCTATTGTGTTACTAGAGTCCAAGAAATGGATCTCCAACCACACTTTGTTTCCTCGTATTTTGCAATAGAAAATTGGCAAAGAGCTCTATATCTCTCTCCCTCAGTGAGATTACTTGCTAAAGCTAAGCACCATTGATAAGAAAACTACAACAATAACCAATAGACTTCTTCTTCCATTGGACCAACCTTTTGTTTCATCCACTCAAAACTTTGTCTAGATGAGATTCCTACACTAAGAGGGCACTGAAGATATCTCAATATTTGTCCTAGAGGGATCAGTTTGAAGCATAATTGTTTGACCCATCCTAGAGTCTCTTCAAATCCCAAACAAACTAATTCAATCTTGGTAGAGCTAACCACCACATACCCTAAAAGTTCTAGGAATCTCTCATGCACGGTCAATAGTATCTTAATAGAGCTAGGATCTGGCCTAACTAGATTATCATTGGCAAAAAATTGCGCCACAAACTCATTCCATCCCACATAAAGAGGCCCCTCATGGCACCTTATTGAAATTGCCAAATCCATGTTTCAAAGGAAAGGGTTTGAATGATAGCAAAGAATAGTGAATACCTAATCTATATGCGAGATCTTTTGTATGAAGGCTTAGGAGCTCATGAAAACACCATGAAGGAACACCTTGTTTGCTCTTTCCCAGAGCCCATTCCATTTTACTGTAAACAGAAAATGAAGACAGAATACAGAGACTTTACAGATAGTGTGGGACAGATTATTCAGACCATAGAAGTTTCTCACCACCAAAAGATGACTCAGCTAAACCAAAGGTTTCCCCAATCCATCCACAAGCAGGCACATAAATTTGACATGGATTTCCGATGTGACAAATGTAGCTGTGATAATGTATCAAGGTACAAACACCGGCACCATAGACATCGCCATCCCTCCAGGTATTATAGAACTTATTCTCATGCAAAATCCTTTTTCAACAAACAAAATGATACAATACCTAGATACTCAAGGTATTCAAGGAATTCAAGAAAGTCATACAAATACCCAAAAGGAAAGGCACAGTACAGCCAAGAGCATATAAATGAAACGAACAAAAAGGAACTGAAATGTTTCATTTGTGGAAGTCCATCTCATCTGGCTAACAAATGTCCAAAGAAGAAAGAACAAGCAAATGCAAGTCAATATGTTGCAACATCACATTGATTATGACAGCTATTACTCATATGATAGCTATTCGGACACTGAATACTCTTATGATAGTGAGTATGACACTGATTCTGTTACTGAGACAGAATCCTCTAACTCGGAAGCTTCTGCTACAACAGACTCCTCCAATTCTTGGCATACAACTGAGGAAGAAGAGTCAGAACAAGAAGAAGAAGACACTGTTTCTGATGCAACAGAAGTCTCGGATGAGGATACAATCATGTCATATAACTTTCATCCAGTAAATGCTCACAAGTCCTATTTCCCAGGAGATAGGAAACAAAAATTCATGGCTTCAGCTTTTTCCTACCCCAAAGACTTAAAATGAAAACAAAAGAAGTATGATTCCTTTGAATCATTAGATACTTCAAATACTGACACATCCTCTTCCAAAACCAAAAAGACTAAGGATAAAAGAATTTCTCTCTAACCTTTATGATTTGCCTAAACTAGGTGCTTTGGGCCCAGAAACGAAGAATTAGGCAAGCATGTTCATACCACATAAGCTGGAAAGTCTACATCAACCAAGAACTGCATCTCAACTGTTACAATCCTTGACACCAACAACTATTGCTACTCGGCATATAGGTGAAGAAATGCTAAAAGCATTCTCTCAAATGCAACAAGAAGTCAAGTCATTATGCAAGGTTTACAGAAGAATTTTTTCTAATTAGAAAGACGTAGCAGAAGGTACAACTGGCATCTACTCCTACAACTCTAGTGAACCAGATCAGATTACATAAGGCACGCATATTCAAAGTCAATGTCCTAGACACTGGTGGACCCATTCCTATGGTATGTGTTCAACTGAAGAACATGCCACAGTTCTCTTTGAATGTTGACGCTTTACTTGACATATGATCAAGCCTTACCATTGCCCCCTTTGAGCTCTTTCCCAAAAAATGTATAAAGGTTACTACACCTATTATAGTAGAGCTCTCAAATAATAAGAAGATTACACTTATCCATGTTACACAGGCATATCTTCAGTTTGATCAAATCAAAGTGCCCATTGAAATTCAGCTCATGAGGCAAATGAGGTATGACCTTCTGATTGGCACAGATATCCTACAGCATCTTGTTCCATACATCTTCTGGTCCACTAAATTTGGCATCACCTATAAAAATCGAAAGACAAAACTTCCTCTACTCCCTCGGATTGGTAGAACAATCTACTCAATCACAGAGACCACTAGACATGGCAAAACAGTTGCCATAGAATTCTGGATAAAGCAAGAGATGAAGAAGCATGAAGCTCAAATCACACACATGAAGAACAAACTTCAACAGTTCATGCATGAGGACCCCATGATGTACAAGGAAAAAATACAAAAATATGCTATTTCGCTACCCATTTAGCCAAATGCTATACCTACAAAAGCTATGCATCAAGGCATGAAAGAAGAAGATTTAATGCTTTGCAAAGAAGAGATACAATCCCTACTGGAAAAAGGATTGATAGAACCCAAAACTTCCTTGGGCTTGTTAGGCATTCTATGTCAACAAGCATTTAGAGCAGAAACGAGGGCAAAATAGAATGGTTATCAATTATAAACCTCTGAACAAGTATCTCATAGGTCATGGTCATCCTATTCCTCTGAAGGACCTACTGCTAAAAAGAAACAAAAAGGCTAATGTTTTTAGCAAGTTTGATCTTAAATTTGGCTTTTAGCAATTGCCCTTAAAAAAGGAAGAAAGGTATAAAACCGCTTTCTGTGTCCCCCATGGACACTACCAATGGACAGTTCTTTCCTTCGGCATTAAGGTTGCACCCACTAAATTTTAGGAGTGGATTGATGCAATCTTTGGGAATTTTCCTTTTTGTCTAACATACATAGATGATATTCTAGTATTTTTTGAAACTATTCAAGAACATCTAGATCATCTATCTCAGGTTGCCACTCCATTTGGAGCCACCGGAATGGTTCTATCACCAACCAAGTCCCTCATGTTCCAGTCTTCCATTGATTTTCTTGGTATTAAAATTTCTCAGGGACAAATCAGACTTCAAGACCATGTCTTGAAAAAACTTGTGGATATGGTAGCTAGTTTAAACTCAGTAAAACAATTACAACAATTTCTAGGTTGCTTAAATTGGGTAAATTCCTCTGCACCCAACATTGCCACTTATACAAAGGACCTATATCCCCTATTGAGGAAAGATAAGTTCGAATGGGAACACATCCATACTGTGGCCGTACAGCATATCAAGGAGCTAATTAGCAATCTTCCCCCTCTAAGATTGCCCTCTGGTTCATTCGCTGATCCTCTATACGGATGCATCTGACTCCGGCTGGCTGCATGTCTTTGTGAACAAGAACAAGAACCTACTACACTACACCCAATTAGATATGCTTCCGGGATTTTCTCACTTACCCAGAAGAATTATCCTTCATACTAAAGAGAAATCCTCGCCATGATTAAAGCCATCAAAGTTTTTAGGTTCTTTGTGGAATTTGTTCCTTTCACCATCAGAACAGACTTAAAGCATGTACCGGGCTACTTAACTAAAAAAGCACCAAATGAAATAGGGAACAAAAGACTCCTTCGGTGGTCATTATTCTTTGATGCTGTGGATGTCACCTTCGAGCATGTACCGGGAATCCAAAATACTGTAGCAGACCTACTTTCCCGAAAACCACCCTAATAAGAACACTAGACATGATGTACAATATTCTTTTTCACTTTGCAAAGTTCACTTGTTTGTTCCTGCCTAAAGGCATCAATGTAACTTTATTAGATCCTCTCCTCTCCACTTCTTAGCGGGAAAAAGGTTTTGACCCTCTAAGTTTTCATATATAAGGCTCTCATTTGTAACTCATAACATAACATAAGGAATACAGATCTAGAGAGCAAGTTCCAAGCAACACCAAGTCTTCTCAGTTTTCGCCTTGACACTTTACCTCCATCACTGCATTAGTGCTTAGTGGCTTTACACTGTATCTCTCGTTTATACTCATCGCTTATTTATACTGTGTTTACATCTTTGTTTCGCAAAGGATTAAATGCATCCTGTATGGCAGCAGTCTTAGATACTCGCCACTTAGAATTACAAGATATGATTGTAGGAGCTGCAGTTTCACCTCTGTCAAATGGCCCAATATTTTTTGAGCTCAGACCTAATTATGTTATAGCAATTGATGATCCCTACCTCTTAGACGTTCTTATGCTACATATTAGAACCCTAGGATTGCAAGTGAAAGCATCCTCTCCACATTTAGACATCCAGTATAGAATGGTATTTCGCTGTATGTCTCTAGCTATACCAAGGGTAATTGAAGGAGTTAGTTCTTCAACAGATAAAGGACAGACCATCATTATGAAATTTGATGAGGTCACACAAAGATTCTTGCCTGACTGTGTCAACTGATCAGAGATAGAGCTACCTACAGAATAGTAGCTTGATACTAGTTCCATTAGGAAAAAGGAATTACTTCCTCCAAAGATCATTAAAGTTCAGAATATAAAAGGAAAAACATTATTACTCCCACAAAAACAGTTGCTACCAAATCCTCCAGAACATTCAAAGGCCGTTGTACAACCACAACTGAAGGTTTCTCTCTCACAAAGAACAAACCTTCTCAAGTTCCATACACAGCCTTGCTCACATGATCAAGTGGTACATGGAGTTTGTCAGCATTGCAAGAAGATGATTGAAAAAGCTTCCTCCTCTGTGCTTAATGTCATCCGGACTTTTGAATATGAAGAAAATAATTATAAAGCTGCCCTTTACCTACGTCCTCAAAATGGCTACTCTTGGACACCAGAACTACAAGCAGCCAACTGGACACATTTGGCTCTTTCAGGACTCATAGAAAAGATGGATTCTCTTCAGCAGATTGCAGACCAATAACTTGTCTTATGCCAACAGATACAGAAAAACACTATTATAAAGCAAGCTACTAATGTTTCTTCAGCAATAGTAAATACACCAAGTATGGCAACAGACTGGTCTACCTTTTCTAACAAGAGGCTCCATAAAAGATGGACATCACACTTTTCCTCCACCAGCAACTAGTGCATGGAATATGCACATATCCAGTAAAGGCAAAGAAAAAGAAATTATACCTATAGGCGAAGGTACCTCTACTGCTACTTAAAGTCCTAGAACACCTATACTTGAGGAAAGTGATTTGCTATGTTATGAAAATCGACAAGATACAAAGTATCCTGAAGATCTCTTGCAGCAAATCCAAGACATCTACTGTCAACCTACAGGTTCATGGTCACAAACCACAACAGAACCCTTACTCCTCCAGAAGACAATACAACCAGGCTCAACAGCATTAGAACTATCAGAATACTTGGAATTCATGTTCCCTGATTGTTCAAAGTCTAGTCATAAATTAGCTTTTGATGATATTGATATTGATCTGGAAAAGATCTGAAGAGTAAGAGAAGAAAATCTAGTTATTGAAAACATGCCCCTGTGCATCGACCTTGAGCAACAGGATGACGAAGATCTTATCGGAAATGTCCATCTTAGACTGAACTCCAGATACATGGGTGAGAGTATTCAACAGACTCCACCAGATCTACCCTTTGTAGAAACACCTGCATGGTATGCTTGGGATCAAGATTATTTTGAAGAAAGAAAAGCCTACACCCTCACATCTTCGGATGAAGATGGTGATAGTGTGATTGAGGAGGAATTCACACCTATTAATCCTCATAGGTCTAAATCCCCCACTAGCATTCTCCGCGCATAGATAAATGCACATCATTCTATTATTCCAACTACTTCATTGAATGCAACTACTTCTGGTTCTACATCCAAACCATCCCATAACAATTTCTACAAGAAGATTGGTGTTCCAGAGAAAGTTGGTTCATTTTCTATTTGGTCCATTGATGGAAAGACACCAGAAGAGATTAAACTGCTCATCTACATGATGTATGCATATGCAGGACAAAAGATAGTTGACGAGCCACAAACCAGCAAAATTGACATACTAAATGCTATCACACACGGATTTGTAGGTGGAATCAAGCATTGGTGGACATCTATACATCCCCAGGTAAAAGTTGCCATTGCACAGGACCCAGACCCTGTACATATATTTTTTGAATTACTACTAGGAGAACTAGTAGGCAATAAACTTGATGATGTTTTAGAAGCTCATGAAGCATTCTTCAAGTCCAAGCTTTGCGACCCCCGCATGTATAAAGAATACCTAATCTATATGCGAGATCTTTTGTATGAAGGCTTAGGATGTTTACTCTTTCCCAGAGCCCATTTCATTTTACTGTAAACAGAAAATGAAGACAGAAAACAGAAACTTTACAGATAGTGTGGGACAGATTATTCAGACCATAGACCAAACAATCAAAGAAGTTTGTCACCACCAAAAGATGACTCAGCTAAACCAAAGGTTTCCCCAATCCATCTGCGCAGACACATAAATTTTACATGGATTTCGAATCTGACAAATGTAGATGTGCTAATGTATCAAGGTACAGACACCGGCACCATAGACATTGCCATCTCTCCAGGTATCATAGAACTTATTCTCATGCAAAATTCTTTTTCAATAAACAAAATGATACAATACCTAGATACTCAAGGTATTCAAGGAATTCAAGAAAGTCATACAAGTACCCAAAAGGAAAGGCACAGTACAGCTAGGAGCATATAAATGAAACGAACAAAAAGGAACTGAAATGTTTCATTTGTGGAAGTCCATCTCATCTGGCTAACAAATGTCCAAAGAAGAAAGAACAAGCAAATGCAAGTCAATATGTTGCAACATCACATTGATTATGACAGCTATTGGAACACTGAATACTCTTATGATAGTGAGGATGACACTGATTCTGTTACTGAGACATAATCCTCTAACTCAGAAGCTTCTGCTACAACAGACTCCTCCAATTCTTGGCATACAGTTGAGGAAGAAGAGTCAGAACAAGAAGAAGGAGACACTGTTTCTGATGCAACAGAAGTCTCGGATGAGGATACAATCATGTCATATAACTTTCATCCAGTAAATGCTCACAAGTCCTATTTCCCACATTATGCAAGGTTACAGAAGAATTGTTTCTAATCAGAAAGACGTAGCATAAAGTACAACTGGTATCTTAAAGGAATTACAAGAATTACCTTCTACTTCTCAAGGAAGGCCTACTCCTACAACTCCAGTGAACCAGATCAGATTACATAAGGCACGCACATTCAAATTCAATGCCCTAGACACTGGTGGAGTCATTCCTATGGTATGTGTTCAACTCAAGAACATGCCACAATTCTCTTTGAATGTTGACGCTTTACTTGACACAGGATCAAGCCTTACCATTGGCCCCTTTGAGCTCTTCCCAAAAAAATGTATAAAGGTTACTACACCTATTATAGTAGAGCTCTCAAATAATAAGAAGATTACACTTATCCATGTTACACGGGCATATCTTCAGTTTGATCAAATCAAAGTGCCCATTGAAATTCAGCTCATGAGGCAAATGAGGTATGACCTTCTGATTGGCACAGATATCCTACAGCATCTTGTTCCATACACCTTCTAGTCCACTAAATTTGGCATCACCTATAAAAACCGAAAGGCAGAACTTCCTCTACTCCCTCGGATTGGTAGAACAATCTACTCAATCACAAAGACCACTGGACATGGCAAAACAGTTGCGAGAGAATTCTGGATAAAGCAAGAGATGAAGAAGCATGAAGCTCAAATCACACACATGAAGAATAGACTTCAACAGTTCATGCATGAGGACCCCATGATGTACAAGGAAAAAAGAAAAAAATATGCTATTTCACTACCCATTCAGCCAAATGCTATACCTACAAAAGCTATGCATCAAGGCATGAAAGAAGAAGATTTAATGCTTTGCAAAGAAGAGATACAATCCCTACTGGAAAAAGGATTGATAGAACCCAAAACTTCCCCTTGGGCTTGTCAGGCATTCTTGTCAAGATTGTGGGAGAGAAGGAAGGAGTCTCACTTGTAGCTTTCTTGCTTGCACAATGGGGGAATACACACAAGGGTGGAGGCTGAAAACAGTTTTTCTCTTCTTAGTTGTGTAAGCCAAAAAAACTCTCATACAAAGAAATAGAAGAACCCTATATATGGGTCTCAAAACTAAAGACAACTAACTAAGGTGGCATATTAACTGAGCCACGAACTAGAGTAGATAAGGATAGCTGTCATCTAGCTATTATTCATGGGTGGTGTACCAACCGCATCTACAACTGACAAGTCGGTGACATAAATGCACAACGGTCACCCTCGCATATCACGAGTGGAGCTCGATATCTCAACACTCCCCCTCGAGCTCAATCCCAATTCCTGCACACCAAGCAGGTATCTGAATTTGCGCAGCTTCTCTGCGCCCAATGCCTTCGTAAATATGTCAGCTACCTGATCCTCTGTGCTGACATAAACTAGATCAATAAGACCTAATAAACCCCTCTCCCGCACATAATGATAATGCACCTCAATGTGCTTTGTTCTAGCATGATAGACTGGGTTATTTGCCAAGTGTATACTGCTCATGTTGTCACAATAAATGACAACTGGCCCATCTGTAGGCTAATGCATATCATAAAGTAGCTTATGCAACCAAGCTACCTCACATGCAGCCATTGCTGCACCCCTGTATTCGGCCTCTGTGCTCGACAAGGCAACTGTAGCTTGTTTCTTGCTGCTCCAAGTGACTGCAGCACTCCCAAAAGAGAACACATATCCACTGGTAGATCGTCTATCAGAAATACTACCAGCCCAATCAGCATCAGTGTATCCATGCAGTTGTATCTGAACCCCAGTCTCATAAAATAGTCCATACTGCAATGTGGACTTCACATACCTGAGTATGCGTCTAGCCGCATCCAAATGCGGTTTCCTTGGAGCTTGCATAAACTGACATACCAATCCAACAGCATAGCTCAAATCTGGCTTGGTAATAGTCATATAAATCAAACTTCCTATTATGTGTCTGTACATAGTAGGGTCTTCCAGAAGCTCACCTGCATCTGCGCTTAGCTTCACATTTTGCTCCAAAGGAACTGAAATAGGCTTACAGCCTGTCATCCCATATTTGGACAGCATGTCCAATCCATACTGCCTCTGCAAGAGCTGTATCCCACTTGGTGATCTAATCACCTCAATGCCCAAGAAATAACGCAGCTCTCCCAAATCCTTCATCTCAAACTTTTGCTTCAATAGCATTTTCACATGAAGGATATCTTCACCACTCTCACCTGTCATAATCAAATCATCAACATAAATGACAAGCAGCATAATACCTTTCTCTGTTTTTCTCACATAAAGTGAGATATCTGCCTTGGAAATCTGAAAGCCAATAGTGACAAGATACTGTCCTATCTTGTCAGACCATGCTCTAGGTGCTTGCTTCAAGCCATACAAGGCTTTCTTCAACCTGCAAACAAACTCAGGATGAACAGCATACACATAACCTGGTGGCTGCTCCATATAGACCTCTTCTTGAAAATCACCATGCAAGAAGGCATTCTTTACATCCATCTGATGTAAAGACCATCCCTTTGATGCAGCCATAGCAATGACTGCTCTTACGGTTGCCATCCTTGCAACCGGACTGAATGTTTCTTCATAATCAATGCCATATGTTTGTGCATACCCCTTGACTACTAATCTTGCCTTGTATCTGTTCACAGAACCATTTGCATTGTGCTTCACCTTATAAACCCACTTACAGCCAATTGCATTCTTACCTTTAGGCAAAGGTACCAATTCCCATGTAGCATTTGCTTCCAAGGCATCCATTTCTTCATCCATGGCTTTCTCCCATTTTTCTTTTCCCATGGCTTGCTCAAAAGAAGTGGGTTCTGGTTCTTGTATCACTTTGACCATATATGCATAGTGAATGGCTGTAAATCCATCATATTTCAGCCTATCCACAGGATACCTAGCTCTCGTAGACCTGCGCAAAGTGGGTTCACTCCTAGGTGCTCTCAAAACATCCCTGGTCTTCCTTACTCCAGGTGTAACAATAGAAGGAATACCCAACTCATCATCAATGCTCTGTTCTGAGCCACTGAATTCACCATCCACATAAGAGTGACCTGCATTCACATCAAACATGGACTGATCAACCTTCTCTTTTCCTTTTCGTGATACTTGCATACCACTATCTGCATTGCTTTGAGAAGATTCTCCTGATCTCAATCTGCCTGTCCATGGCGAAGAATGTGAACCACTGCTAGAGGACGCTCCAGGTCCACTAATATTTTGTGACTGCTGCTGTGAATTCTGTGCAGCATTACCATTTTGTGCATCTACATCATCAATCACATTTACTGGTTTATACCAGCTACTCATCTCATCAAAAACAACATCTCTGCTCACTGTAAACTTACGAGTAGAAGGGTTATATCATCTATACCCTTTTTGCTGCAGAGAATAACCAATAAAGATGCACTTCTCAGCTTTTGGATCCAACTTAGATCTCAACTCATCTGGCACATGTACATAGGCAATGCAACCAAATATTTTCAAATGAGAAATATCTGGTTTCCTACCAGTATACCTCTCCTCTGGAGTCATTCCATGTATTGCTGCAGTGGGAGTCCTGTTCATTATGTAGACTGCTGTAGCAACTGCTTCAGCCCAATAAAAATCTGGCAGGTCTTTTTCATTGAGCATGGCGCGAGATACCTCTCCAATATGCCTGTTTTTTCTTTCTGCAATTCCATTTTGCTGTGGGGTATGACTGCATGAATATTGTTTCTTTATGCCATGCTCTTGCAAGAACCTTGCAAACTCATTTGAGAGGTACTCTCCCCCTCCATCTGACCTTAGGCATTTTATTTGCAGACCCGTTTCTTTTTCAACCATAGCTTTAAGAGTTTTGAAATGCCCAAAAACTTCACTTTTCTTTTTCATAAAATACACCCAAAATTTTCTGCTATAGTCATCAATAAAAGTGACAAAATAATGACAGCCTCCAAGAGATGCAGCTTTAATAGTCCACACATCAGAGTGGATTAATTCCAATGGCTTCTTACTCTCTTGAACATGTCTAGGAAATGGTTTCCTTGCCTGTTTTCCAAACTGACAGGCTTCACATACCTTATGCATTTCTGCAACCTTGAATTTAGGCAATCCTGCAACAATATTTTGGGCCTGCATTGATTTAAGTCGATGTACATTAACATGACCAATGCGTTTATGCCAGATATCAATATCTGCAACTACACCGGTCCCATATGCAAACATTGCTGCACTCAATTCAGACATGTCTGCATCCAACGTAAACATTCTGCCCTTCTTCTTTCCTTTTGCTATCAAGCGACCTTTATTTTTCATATCCTCAACAAAGCATCCATGAGGATTAAATCTGACCTGCAAGCCCTGCTCAACCATTTGACCAACAGAAACCAGATTCTTGGTGATATTGGGAATATGAAATACATCGGACATGTATTTATTTTTCCCATCCTGCATAGACAAAGGAATTTTTCCAATCTGCACAATAGGATGTGCAATATCATCAGCAGTCTCCACAAATCCTGGTTTTTCCATTTTCCTTGCATCCTCCATCCATTCTGCATGACCTGTCATGTGGTTTGATGCACCTGAGTCAACATACCACACATCGTTACTTTCTTCTGCACTTGTCACAGAATTGTTCATGTGGTGTACCATAAACAAATGCTCATTTCTATCATCACCCTGTCTACTAGAAGATGCATAATTTCCTTGTTGCAGTTTTCCATTCATGATGTCATTCTGCTTTTTATAACAGTCTTTAGCCATATGACCCATTTTACCACAGTAGTAGCATTCAACATTACTGTTTGCATTTTGGCCTCTTTGCCATCCACCACGACCTCTCTGGCTCCCCCTGCCTCTAGAGTTACCATGTCCTCCTCCATAGGACTAGTTTTCTTGAGTTTGATGCATATTTTGATTTCTACCACGGCCTCCAAATCGGCCTCCTCTACCTCTGCCTCTACCTCTTCCAGCATTTGAGTAGAAGACAGCTTCTTTTGAAGTTCCTCCTGAAGAAGATGCACCACCATTTCTCTGCTCCTCAGAAATTAGAAGAGCAGTCAACTCCTCAAAATCAGAAAATCTTTCACGAACGGAAATGGATGTTCGGAACTGTGCATAATCCTTTCCTAGACCATTCAAGGTCACAAAAACTAAATCATCATCTTCCACTGGCGACCCAATGGAAGCAAGTGCATCTGCAATCTTCTTCACCTTCATGTGGTAGTCATTGATGCTCATATTTTCTCTTTGCACATTATGCAACTCTTGCTTGAGCTGCATTTTCCTGGCTTGCGTATTTGTGCTATACATTTTTGACAAAGTATCCCATGCCTCCTTTGGCGTACTTGCATCCTGAATATGCACAATCATAGAGTTTGAAATACTGATAGACAGCCAGTACATAACTTTCCTGGCTCTCTCATGCCATGCTTTAAATGCCTGCATTTGTTGTTGATTGGGAACATCAGGAAGAACTGGTTCTTCTTCATTTCCTGCAACAAATTTCCAATATCCTTTTCCCATAAGGAAATTCGTCATTCTAAACTTCCATGCTTGGAAGTTGTTCTTGTCACGCTTTTCAGTGACAATCTGTGAAAGAGAATCAGACGCCATTACAGAACACTGCAAAAAATTCTGTCACTGCAAAGAACACAACTTCAGCCTCACAAGGGCTAATCTGCAAAATTGACGAAAGTGGTATTTGACCACACAGTCACTTCCTAGTGACGATTTTGCATCAACAGGCAACAGGGATGATTCTGTAACTCCCAATGTCTCTGCGCACAGGCATACAATGCAATTTCTGCAGTAACTTTTCACCGACCTGTAGAACAGTGGCTGCACAACATAAAACTGGGCCTTTTCCTGAGTGCGTGCAGAAAACTTTCGCCTCCAAAACAGGCCCCGAAATGGCCTCAAATAAAAAAAACAGAATGCCTGACAAGCCCAAGGGGAAGTTGTGGGTTCTATCAATCCTTTCTCCAGTAGGGATTGTATCTCTTCTTTGCAAAGCATTAAATCTTCTTCTTTCATGCCTTGATGCACAACTTTTGTAGGTATAGCATTTGGCTAAATGGGTAGCGAAATAGCATATTTTTGTCTTTTTTCCTTGTACATCATGGGGTCCTCATGCATGAACTGTTGAAGTTTGTTCTTCATGTGTGTGATTTGAGCTTCATGCTTCTTCATCTCTTGCTTTATCCAGAATTCTATGGCAACTGTTTTGCCATGTCCAGTGGTCTCTGTGATTGAGTAGATTGTTCTACCAATCCGAGGGAGTAGAGGAAGTTTTGTCTTTCGATTTTTATAGGTGATGCCAAATTTAGTGGACCAGAAGATGTATGGAACAAGATGCTGTAGGATATCTGTGTCAATCAGAAGGTCATACCTCATTTGCCTCATGAGCTGAATTTCAATGGGCACTTTGATTTGATCAAACTGAAGATATGCATGTGTAACATGGATAAGTGTAATCTTCTTATTATTTGAGAGCTCTACTATAATAGGTGTAGTAACCTTTATACATTTTTTGGGAAAGAGCTCAAAGGGGGCAATGGTAAGGCTTGATCATATGTCAAGTAAAGCATCAACATTCAAAGAGAACTGTGGCATGTTCTTCAGTTGAACACACCATAGGAATGGGTCCACCAGTGTCTAGGACATTGACTTTGAATGTGCGTGCCTTATGTAATTTGATCTGGTTCACTAGAGTTGTAGGAGTAGGCCTTCCTTGAGAAGGAGAAGGTAATTCTTGTAATTCCTTTAAGATGCCAGTTGTACCTTTTGCTACGTCTTTCTGATTAGAAAAAATTCTTCTGTAAACCTTGCATAATGACTTGAATTCTTGTTGCATTTGAATGAATGCTTTTAGCATTTCTTCACCTGTATGTCGAGTAGCAATAGTTGTAGGTGTCAAGGATTGTAACAGCTGAGATGCAGTTCTTGGTTGATGTAGACTTTGCAGCTTATGTGGTAGGAACATGTTTGCCTGATTCTTCTTTTCTTGGGCCAAAGTACCTGGTTTAGGCAAATCATAAGGGTTAGAGAAAAACTCTTTTCTTATTTCATCCTTAGTCCTTTTGGTTTTGGAAGAGGATTTGTCAGTATCTGAAGTATCTGATGATCCAGAGGAATCATACTTCTCCTTTTAAGTCTTTGGGTTAGGAAAAAGCTGAAGCCATGATTTTTTGTTTCCTATCTCCTGGGAAATAAGACTTGTTAGCATTTACTGGATGAAAGTTATATGACATGATTGTATCCTCATCCGAGACTTCTGTTGCATCAGAAATAGTGTCTTCTTCTTCTTGTTCTGACTCTTCTTCCTCAGCTGTATGCTAGGAATTGGAGGAGTCTGTTGTAGTAGAAGCTTTTGAGTAAGAGGATTCTGTCTCAGTAACAGAATCGGTGTCATACTCACTATCATAAGAGTATTCAGTGTCCAAATAGCTGTCATATGAGTAACAACTGTCATAATCAATGTGATGTTGCAACATATTGACTTTGGCGGCATTTTCTTGTTCTTTCTTCTTCGGACGTTTCTTAGCCAGATGAGATGGACTTCCACAAATGGAAAATTTTAGTTCCTTTTTGTTCGATTCATTCATATGCTCCTGGCTGTACTGTTCCTTTCCTTTTGGGTGTTTGTATGAATTTCTTGAATTCCTTGAATACCTTGAGTATCTAGGTATTGTATCATTTTGTTTATTGAAAAAGGATTTTGCATGAGAATAAGTTCTATGATACCTGGAGGGATGACGATGTCTATGGTGCCGGTGTCTGTACCTTGATACATGATCATAGTTACATTTGTCACATCCAAAATCCATGTCAAATTTATGTGCCTACTTGCAGATGGATTGGGGAAACCTTTGGTTTAGCTGAGTCATCTTTTGGTGGTGACAAACTTCTTTGACTATTTGTTCTATGGTCTGAATAATCTGTCCCACACTATCTGTAAAGTCTCTGTTTTCTGTCTTCATTTTCTGTTTACAGTAAAATGGAACGGGCTCTGAGAAAGAGCAAACAAGGTGTTCCTTCATGGTGTTGTCATGAGCTCCTAAGCCTTCGTACAAAAGATCTCGCATATAGATTAGGTATTCTTTATACATGCGGGGGTCGCAAAGCTTGGACTTGTTCGATGCACCAGCTGCTGGTGAGGAAAAGTGTGATGTCCATCCTTTATGGAGCCTCTTGTTAGAAAAGGTAGACCAGTCTGTTGCCATACTTGGTGTATGTACTATTGCTGAAGAAGCATTAATAGCTTGCTTTACAATAGTGTTTTTCTGTATTTGTTGGCATAAGACAAGTAATTGGTCTGCAATCTGTTGAAGAGAATCCATCTTTTCTATGAGTCCTGAAAGAGCCAAATGTGTTCAGTTGGCTGCCTATAGTTCTGGTATCCAAGAGTGGCCATTTTGAGGACATCGGTAAGGGGCATCTTTATACTTATTTTCTTCATATTCAAAAGTCTAGATGACATTAAGCACATACGAGGAAGCTTTTTCAATAAGCTTCTTGCAATGCTGACAAACTCCATGTACCACTTGATCATGTGAGCAAGGCTATGTATGGAACTTGAGAAGGTTTGTTCTTTGTGAGGGAGAAACCTTCAGTTGTGGTTGTACAACGGCCTTTGAACGTTCTGGAGGATTTGGTAGCAACTGTTTTCGTGGGAGTAATAATGTTTTTCCTTTTATATTCCGAACTTTAATAATCTTTGGAGGAAGTAATTCCTTTTTCCTAATGGAACTAATATCAAGCTACCATTCTGTAGGTAGCTCTATCTCTGACCAGTTGACACAGTCAGGCGGCAAGAACCTTTGTGTGACCTCATCAGATTTCATAATGATGGTCTGTCCTTTATCTGTTGAACAATTAACTCCTTCAATTACCCTTGGTATAGCTAGAGACATACAGCAAAATACCATTCTGTAGTGGATGGCTAGATGTGTAGAGGATGCTTTCATTTGCAATCCTAGGGTTCTAATATGTAGCATAAGAAGGTCTGAGAGGTAAGGATCATCAACCGCTATAACATAATTAGGTCTGAGCTCAAAAAATATTGGGTCATTTGATAGAGGTGAAACTGCAGCTCCTATGATCATATCTTGTAATTCTAAGTGGCGAGTGTCTAAGACTGTTGCCATACATGATGCATTTAATCCTTTGAGAAACAAAGGGATAATACCCATAGCAATATAGCCTAGATGTATGTAAGGGTATTCTTTTTTATTTTGTTGTTTTTTGATTTTGGGATAAACTAAAGATAACATATTAACATGTTGATCTTCAGAAAGAGAGTCCCCAACAGTTAAAATACCTTGGTCTTCGATAAACATGGTAGACGCCTTGAACTTGAAGATTCCATTTTCTCCATAGATTTGAGACGCACCAATCTCTGGCAGAATCCACTTTGAACTTGGTTGAGCTTCATCAACAATGATTGTAGAGTTACCCAGCAACTTGTACCGCTCTGAGAGATGCTTGAATGCAGAAGAAAACACATTCCCGACTTTCTTGGAAGCCATTGAATAGGATTTCCTAGACATAGGAGGATGGAAGTGCTCGAAACGGCAACACAAAGCCTCAATGCCTCACAATGAGCTATGCCTCGTAATGTCACTTACCTACATCTAGGCTATACCAACTCACCAGAGTACACAATGGAAGTAGCACTAAAAGATGTAAAGAAGGAATTTCAATCCTCACGGCTATCACCTTGTACCCATTGTCGTTATGTTTTTACACAAGTACCTTTATATAGTGATGGCATTCATCACAATGTTGCATGAATTTTGCTACATGGTAGAAGAGGATGGGCCAACATAAGTGAGAATCTAGGATTTCTCATATAGTTGAGTCTATGTCAAAGTGTTCTCCTCTATGACTCCCGCATGTAATTTTATTAGGACTTTGTGCTATTGGGTGTGGAGCTCGTGTGTGTCCAACAAGCTATGGTGGATGGAACACACACACACACACACACACACACACACATAGAGAGAGAGAGAGAGAGAGAGAGCTCTTGCCAGTACACACAAATTAAAAGATAGATTGATAATGATAAGTGATATATGTGAGATGAAAGTACATGTGACAGGGCTTGAATGTATAGGCTAAAGTATCCACCTACACCTTTGACTCTTATTTAATGCTAAGTGGTGTAATGGGCAGAGAGGTCAAGCCTTGCATCCCTCTCGTTTCCCATTCTCCTTGAACCAAGTGCAGCATGAATTCGCTTCATCCCTGGCATTTCTACGTAAAGTAGTTTTCTTGGAGTTCGACGCTAGTTGCCGTTTAGGAAAATGACCATTAGGGGAGGCCTTGATTCAGGTCGGTCCTAAGTGGGAACGGCTGGAATACTTCCGCTACGTAGCACACACAGAAAGTCCTAGATCGCAAACCCTGTAACATTCCATGGGAGTACCAGGCGGAGCTTTCTAGACTCTCTTTCTGATGGACTGCTAAGACGTGTCCTAAAAGGGAACAAGTGGACACGTTACACTATTTCAATCCTCGACTTACCTATCTTCTCTTACGCTCTCCCATCTCAATTCTATTCTGCCTTTTTAATCTCTTGAGTCTACTTGCGGGCGATGGCCCCCAAGCGAAGAATGTCACGTGTGGATGGCAATCCCACAACGAAGCTTCAGGCAAAGGCATCACTGTCAATCCAACTGCGGTTCTGGTCGAAAGTAATGTATTTCCAAATTGATAGATGCTTGTTTTGATTCTTGTATGAGATACGTTAGGCCCCATACTATGATGCACGAGTATAGGTCATCAGAAGGGATAAATTTCATCTCACGTATTCAAAAGATCAAGCTTGCAATGCATAGCACCTAGTTGCATATGGCTTGTTTGATGATAGAGAAATTACAAGGAGGAATCAGTCAAGGGTTATGAATGGCATAATCATGTGACATTGAAAATTGTGCATACAAGTGTTAAGTAAATTTTACATAGAATCACTCTTTGATCCCACGGGGAAGAGCATATATGAGATGGAAATGTTATCGCAACTATTCTTGTACTATTTGGCAAGAATATAATTGCTTTTTTTGTTGGTTGATCTAACAACATCCTAAATGTTTTTATATTCAATTGTTTGTTAGTTTGTTGTTTGGATGATGTTCCAAGTGCTTGTGGTTTATGGTAAATGCATGTCAAGGGTCTGTGATGGCAAGTTGCCAAGGGGATAAAGTAATGTTTTCCTAGAATATGATATTAGGATTGAATGCCTTGTTGTGCTGGATTCCTAAAGGATTTAATTAAGGAAGGATCGCGCTAGGCTACCCCCCCAAGCTAGCGGCGAGACCCTACTCCAACGGGGTCATGGAT